>NW_026946966.1:0-147428 GCF_030014385.1 Trichomycterus rosablanca | reverse complement strand
AACAAAGCATGCAAAGAAACAGATGGGCTACAGTCAGTAATTGTAGAACTACAAAGTGCTTCTATATGGTAAGTGGAGCTGATAAAATGGACAGTGAGTGTAGAAACAAGGAGGTGGTTTTAATGTTATGGCTGATCAGTGTAATTTTAACACATGTACAGTGGGGCCAAAAAGTATTTAGTCAGCCACTGATTGTGCAAGTTCTCCTACTTAGAAAGATGAGAGAGGTCTGTAATTTTCATCATAGCTACACTTCAACTATGAGAGACAAAATGAGAAAAAAAAATCCAGGAAATCACATTGTAGGATTTTTAAAGAATTTATTTGTAAATTATGGTGGAAAATAAGTATTTGGTCAAAAACAAAAGTTCAACTCAATACTTTGTAACATAACCTTTGTTGGCAATGACAGAGACCAAACGCTTCCTGTAAGTCTTCACCAGGTTTGCACACACTGTAGCTGCTATTTTGGCCCATTCCTCCATGCAGATCTCCTCTAGAGCAGTGATGTTTTGGGGCAACACAGACTTTCAACTCCCTCCACAAATTTTCTATGGGGTTGAGGTCTGGAGACTGGCTAGGCCACTTCGGGACCTTGAAATGCTTTTTACGGAGCCACTCCTTCGTTGCCCGAGCGGTGTGTTTGGGATCATTGTCATGCTGGAAGACCCAGCCACGTTCCATCTTCAATGCTCTCACTGATGGAAGGAGGTTTTGGCTTAAAATCTCACGATACATGGCCCCGTTCATTCTTCCCTTAACACAGATCAGTTGTCCTGTCCCCTTTGCAGAAAAACAGCCCCAAAGCATGATGTTTCCACCCCTATGCTTCACAGTAGGTATGGTGCAACTCAGCATTCTTCTTCCTCCAAACACGACAAGTTGAGTTTTTACCAAAAAGTTCCATTTTGGTTTCATCTGACCACATGATATTCTCCCAATCCTCTTCTGGATCATCCATATGCTCTCTGGCAAACTTCAGACGGGCCTGTACTGGCTTAAGGCGGGGGACACGCCTGGCACTGCAGGATTTGAGTCCCTCTTGGCGTAGTGTGTTACTGATGGTAGCCTTTGTTACTTTGGTCCCAGCTCTCTGCAGGTCATTCATCAGGTCCCTCCGTGTAGTTCTGGGATTTTTGCTCACCATTCTCATGATCATTTTGACCCCACGGGATGAGCCCCAGATGGAGGGAGATTATCAATGGTCTTGTATGTCTTCCATTTTCTTACAATTGCTCCCACAGTTGATTTATTCGCACCAACCTGCTTGCCTATTGTAGATTCACTCTTCCCAGCCTGGTGCAGGTCTACAATTTTCTTTGGTCTTGGCCATGGTTGAGTTTGGAGTCTGACTGTTTGAGGCTGTGGACAGGTGTCTTTTATACAGATAACAAGGTCAAACAGGTGCCATTAATACAGGTAACGAGTGGAGGACAGAAGAGCTTCTTAAAGAAGAAGTTACAGGTCTGTGAGAGCCAGAAATCTTGCTTGTTTGTTATTGACCAAATACTTATTTTCCACCATAATTTACAAATAAATTCTTTAAAAATCCTACAATGTGATTTCCTGGATTTTTTTTTCTCATTTTTTTCTCTCATAGTTGAAGTGTACCTATGATGAAAATTACAGACCTCTCTCATCTTTCTAAGTAGGAGAACTTGCACAATCAGTGGCTGACTAAATACTTTTTGGCCCCACTGTATATGGTAGTGATGGTTTAAGCAAAATTAAAACTAGTTTTGTACAGTGTTGAATTAATGTTGATCATCATACCTTGATAAATAAGCCACTCGACAAGTCTATCTACTGCAGCCATGCGCAACTTTGAACAATATTTCTTATGGGTGCTCCAGTCCTGCTTCTGACAGTCTTTACTACAGTAATATACATTCAAACACCTGCAAAAGCCAGATTGTAGAACATCAAATACACACAGGGTCATTGATTTCAGGCTATGATTTAATAGGAGAAGAAAGAGAAAATATAAACTAGACCAGCTACATTATCTTGTCTGTATCATGTAGAAGGAAGCGGCATAAACTATGAAGTGGATGATGTATCGGTGAAAAGCAGTCTGGGGAATTTACACAGCTGAACCAAAACATTATGACCAACCCAAAAAATGTGAGTCAGAGTCAAGTCACGATTCAAATGTAGCATAGAAATAAACAAATAATCTGTAAGTTCAAATAAAAAACTACAGATTAGCGACTGTGTTTAGCTGTTTTACTTTGTGCCTTTACTTTCCTCGTCATTGTGAAAATAAATGTAATTTCTGTAACATAAGGGTTCCAGTTAAAAGCTTCAACTGATACGTTTTGTTTTCATTGCAAAACAAAAGCGCACGATAAATCATGGCACAGCGGCCAAAATCCAAAACACAGCAAAAACAATCATAACTACTGCTTACCTGAGCTTATGTTCTTCCAGATGCTATTAAATTTATAAGCGTGTGCCCCATTAGGAATAGAATCCGTTATTTTGTAAATGTGCTTATAATTAAAAACCTCCAAACTTTTCCCGGTTGTGAAGTAAAACAGGAACTGGTTAGAAAGCCAATCAAGCTTTTTATTACCACGTCATCTGTGTGACACAAACTGAATAAATGCATTTCTTACTAACAATTACAGTGAGAAGGTCTGATTGGTTCAGAAAGCGCTCGTTCAAGCATTAGTGCCAATTCTGTACCCGATTCTACACTGACAGCCCTTTAGTTAAGGACCTGCCACACAGAAACGATGGAGAGCTTTACTGTTGGTCTCAAGTTCGTCTCGGCTGTAGTAGAGGAGACTTAATGAATGAATTCAGTTTAAATATTAATTTTAAAAAACCTTTCCAGTCGTACCTCCACGCTAACCAAAACACTCAATCTGTAAAAGAAAGATACGTGCATGAAAGTGATGAGGTTCTAAAATTTTCTAATGTTGCGCTCACTATTAAAAGTTAAAAGTATTGGGGTGTACCAGTACTAGGGTGTGTCATGGTATGGGGTGTGTCAGTACAAGTACCAGGGTGTGTCATGGTACGGGGGTGTGTCAGTACCAGGGTGTGTCATGGTATGGGGTGTGTCAGTACCAGTACCAGGGTGTGTCATGGTATGGGGGTGTGTCAGTACAAGTACCAGGGTGTGTCATGGTACGGGGGGGTGTCAGTACCAGGGTGTGTCATGGTATGGGGTGTGTCAGTACCAGTACCAGGGTGTGTCATGGAATGGGGTGTGTCAGTACAAGTACCAGGGTGTGTCATGGTATGGGGTGTGTCAGTACCAGTACCAGGGTGTGTCATGGTATGGGGTATGTCAGTACCAGTACCAGGGTGTGTCATGGTATGGGGTGTGTCAGTACCAGTACCAGGGTGTGTCATGGTATGGGGTGTGTCAGTACCAGTACCAGGGTGTGTCATGGTATGGAGTGTGTCAGTACCAGTACCAGGGTGTGTCATGGTATGGGGTGTGTCAGTACAAGTACCAGGGTGTGTCATGGTATGGGGGTGTGTCAGTACCAGTACCAGGGTGTGTCATGGTATGGGGTGTGTCAGTAACAGTACCAGGGTGTGTCATGGTATGGGGTGTGTCAGTACCAGTACCAGGGTGTGTCATGGTATAATGGTGTGTCAGTACCAGGGTGTATCATGGTATGGGGGTGTGTCAGTACCAGGGTGTATCATGGTATGGGGGTGTGTCAGTACCAGGGTGTGTCATGGTATGGGGGTGTGTCAGTACCAGGGAGTGTCATGGTATGGGGTGTGTCAGCACCAGGGTGTGTCACACACACACTTATACCTAGGGTACCCCATTATCCCCAGGACATGGGGAGAACATGCAAACTTAACCCGGGAATCGAGCCCAGTCGTACCTCCACACAAACCAAAACACTCAATCTGTAAAAGAAAGATACGTGCATGAAAGTGATGAGGTTCTAAAATTTTCTAATGTAGCTAACTATTAAAAGTTAAAAGTATTGGGGTGTACCAGTACTAGGGTGTGTCATGGTATGGGGTGTGTCAGTACCAGTACCAGGGTGTGTCATGGAATGGGGTGTGTCAGTACAAGTACCAGGGTGTGTCATGGTATGGGGTGTGTCAGTACCAGGGTGTGTCATGGTATGGGGTATGTCAGTACCAGGGTGTGTCATGGTATGGGGTGTGTCAGTACCAGTACCAGGGTGTGTCATGGTATGGGGTGTGTCAGTACCAGTACCAGGGTGTGTCATGGTATGGGGTGTGTCAGTACAAGTACCAGGGTGTGTCATGGTATGGGGGTGTGTCAGTACCAGTACCAGGGTGTGTCATGGTATGGGGTGTGTCAGTACAAGTACCAGGGTGTGTCATGGTATGGGGTGTGTCAGTACCAGTACCAGGGTGTGTCATGGTATGGGGTGTGTCAGTACCAGTACCAGAAGGTGTCATGGTATGGGGTGTGTCAGTACAAGTACCAGGGTGTGTCATGGTATGGGGGTGTGTCAGTACCAGTACCAGGGTGTGTCATGATATGGGGTGTGTCAGTACCAGTACCAGGGTGTGTCATGGTATGGGGGTGTGTCAGTAACAGTACCAGGGTGTGTCATGGTATGAGGGTGTGTCAGTACCAGTACCAGGGTGTGTCGTGGTATGGGGGTGTGTCAGTACCAGTACCAGGGTGTGTCGTGGTATGGGGTGTGTCAGTACCAGTACCAGGGTGTGTCGTGGTATGGGGGTGTGTCAGTACCAGTACTAGGGTGTGTGATGGTATGGGGGTGTGTCAGTAACAGTACCAGGGTGTGTCATGGTATGGGGTGTGTCAGTACCAGTACCAGGGTGTGTCATGGTATGGGGGTGTGTCAGTACCAGGGTGTATCATGGTATGGGGGTGTGTCAGTACCAGGGTGTGTCATGGTATGGGGGTGTGTCAGTCCCAGGGTGTGTCATGGTATGGTGGTGTGTCAATACGAGGGTGTGTCATGGTATGGGGGTGTGTCAATACGAGGGTGTGTCATGGTATGGGGGTGTGTCAGTACCAGGGTGTATCATGGTATGGGGGTGTGTCAGTACCAGTACCAGGGTGTGTCATGGTATGGGGTGTGTCAGTACCAGTACCAGGGTGTGTCATGGTATGGGGGTGTGTCAGTAACAGTACCAGGGTGTGTCATGGTATGAGGGTGTGTCAGTACCAGGGTGTGTCGTGGTATGGGGGGGTGTCAGTACCAGTACCAGGGTGTGTCGTGGTATGGGGTGTGTCAGTACCAGTACCAGGGTGTGTCGTGGTATGGGGGTGTGTCAGTACCAGTACCAGGGTGTGTCATGGTATGGGGGTGTGTCAGTAACAGTACCAGGGTGTGTCATGGTATGGGGTGTGTCAGTACCAGTACCAGGGTGTGTCATGGTATGGGGGTGTGTCAGTACCAGGGTGTATCATGGTATGGGGGTGTGTCAGTACCAGGGTGTGTCATGGTATGGGGGTGTGTCAGTCCCAGGGTGTGTCATGGTATGGTGGTGTGTCAATACGAGGGTGTGTCATGGTATGGGGGTGTGTCAGTACCAGGGTGTGTCATGGTATGGGGGTGTGTCAATACGAGGGTGTGTCATGGTATGGGGGTTTGTCAGTACCAGGGTGTATCATGGTATGGGGGTGTGTCAGTTCCAGGGTGTGTCATGGTATGGGGGTGTGTCAATACGAGGGTGTGTCATGGTATGGGGGTGTCAGTACCAGGGTGTGTCACACACACACTTATACCTAGGGTACCCCATTATCCCCAGGACATGGGGAGAACATGCAAACTTCACCCGAGAATCGAACCCAGGACCCTCCAGAAGCCGTCCCACAGTGGAAATCAAGTCAGTATATGTGCAGTGACATGAATCCAGTCATGCCCATATATGGTAAAGGTAAATTCACTCTGCTCTCTCGGAACGCTGTGACATCACAATGTGGACCTGTGCTCTTCAGGAGCAGCATTTTGATTTTCTCCTCATTTACGATGGCTGCTTCTCTGAGACAGAGGTTTCTGCGTGTGCTGTGTTGCGGGGCGCCTCCCCGGGTGTCCTCCGGGGGCGACCCGGGTCACGGGGGTGGCACAGGGGCCCAGGAAGCGCTCCTGATGGAGGGGTTTCTGTTTAAGAGGACCAGGAGTGTGTTTAAAACCTGGAACAGGTCTGTACACTGATGCTTATGTATCTATTAGGAATTCTATATACAGTGTATCACAAAAGTGAGTACACCCCTCACATTTCTGCAGATATTTTATTATATCTTTTCATGGGACAACACTATAGAAATAAAACTTGGATATAACTTAGAGTAGTCAGTGTACAGCTTGTATAGCAGTGTAGATTTACTGTCTTCTGAAAATAACTCAACACACAGCCATTAATGTCTAAATAGCTGGCAACATAAGTGAGTACACCCCACAGTGAACATGTCCAAATTGTGCCCAAAGTGTCAATATTTTGTGTGACCACCATTATTATCCAGCACTGCCTTAACCCTCCTGGGCATGGAATTCACCAGAGCTGCACAGGTTGCTACTGGAATCCTCTTCCACTCCTCCATGATGACATCACGGAGCTGGTGGATGTTAGACACCTTGAACTCCTCCACCTTCCACTTGAGGATGCGCCACAGGTGCTCAATTGGGTTTAGTCCATCACCTTTACCTTCAGCTTCCTCAGCAAGGCAGTTGTCATCTTGGAGGTTGTGTTTGGGGTCGTTATCCTGTTGGAAAACTGCCATGAGGCCCAGTTTTCGAAGGGAGGGGATCATGCTCTGTTTCAGAATGTCACAGTACATGTTGGAATTCATGTTTCCCTCAATGAACTGCAGCTCCCCAGTGCCAGCAACACTCATGCAGCCCAAGTCCATGATGCTACCACCACCATGCTTGACTGTAGGCAAGATACAGTTGTCTTGGTACTTCTCACCAGGGCGCCGCCACACATGCTGGACACCATCTGAGCCAAACAAGTTTATCTTGGTCTCGTCAGACCACAGGGCATTCCAGTAATCCATGTTCTTGGACTGCTTGTCTTCAGCAAACTGTTTGCGGGCTTTCTTGTGCGTCAGCTTCCTTCTGGGATGACGACCATGCAGACCGAGTTGATGCAGTGTGCGGCGTATGGTCTGAGCACTGACAGGCTGACCTCCCACGTCTTCAACCTCTGCAGCAATGCTGGCAGCACTCATGTGTCTATTTTTTAAAGCCAACCTCTGGATATGACGCCGAACACGTGGACTCAACTTCTTTGGTCGACCCTGGCGAAGCCTGTTTCGAGTGGAACCTGTCCTGGAAAACCGCTGTATGACCTTGGCCACCATGCTGTAGCTCAGTTTCAGGGTGTTAGCAATCTTCTTATAGCCCAGGCCATCTTTGTGGAGAGCAACAATTCTATTTCTCACATCCTCAGAGAGTTCTTTGCCATGAGGTGCCATGTTGAATATCCAGTGGCCAGTATGAGAGAATTGTACCCAAAACACCAAATTTAACAGCCCTGCTCCCCATTTACACCTGGGACCTTGACACATGACACCAGGGAGGGACAGCGACACATTTGGGCACAATTTGGACATGTTCACTGTGGGGTGTACTCACTTATGTTGCCAGCTATTTAGACATTAATGGCTGTGTGTTGAGTTATTTTCAGAAGACAGTAAATCTACACTGCTATACAAGTTGTACACTGACTACTCTAAGTTATATCCAAGTTTCATGTCTATAGTGTTGTCCCATGAAAAGATATAATGAAATATTTGCAGAAATGTGAGGGGTGTACTCACTTTTGTGATACACTGTATATATAAGGAATAATTATCAATATTATGTATACACAATGTTATATATATACACTCAATATTATATATATACACTCAATATTATATATATATATATGATGTGTTTGATCTCTGCAGGCGGTGGTTCATCATACAAAACGATCAGCTTCTATACAAGAAGAGGTTTAAGGTAGGTCACATGACTTTACATTATCTAAATCAGCTCTCTCCTGGACTCTGTGAAATACCCATAATGCACCGCAGTCTTACGCCCCTCATAATTTAGGTGCATCACAGCAGAGGTCGACTTCTGTGCCGGGATGCGCCCCTAATCGCCCCCGTCGTGTTTAAGTCTGGGATGATTTCACCGGCGTTTATATCATCGACTGTATAAATAAGAAGGTTTTATGTTCTATTCCCCCAGCGTGACTTCACGGTGCTGGCGGAAGACCTGCAGCTCTGTTCGGTCCAGAGCTGCAAGGACGCCGGGCGACGCTTCTGCTTCCGGGTGGTCACGCCCACAAGGTAAGTCCAGATCTATAATCATCAGAGATAGACAGACAGACAGACAGACAGATGATCAATAGACAGACAGACATGGTCAAAAGACAGATAGATAGGCAGACGGACAGATAGACAGACAGATAGATGATCAGTAGACAGACACACATATTAGACAAATAGATAGTCAGACAGACAGATAGAAAGACAGACAGGCAGATAGATAGATGATCAATAGACAGACAATAGGTAGATAGACAAGATTATTGATAGACAGACAGATAGATGATCAATAGACAGATAGACAGATGATCACGAAGCAGACAGACATGCTAGATAGACATATGGATAGACAGACAAACAAATATTAGACAGACAAATGGATAGTCAGACAGAAAGATAGATGATCAATAGACAGACATACAGATTATCAATAAACAGACAGACAGATGCTAGATAGACAGATAGACAAGAAGACAGATTATAGATGAATAGATAATCAATAGACAGACAATTGATAGACAGGATGATTGAAAGAAAAATAGATAGACAGACTGCAAGATAGATGATCAATAGACATACAGACAGATGATCAATAAGCAGACAGACAGATAGATGCTAGATAGACAGATAGACAAAAAGATAGATTATAGATAAATAGATAACTGATAGACAGACAGATAGATGATCAATAGACAGATCAATAGACATACTATTTATTTATGTGTCTATCAATCTGTCTGTCTGAATGTCTGTCTATCTATCTGTTTATCTATCTACTCAATCTGTCTATCTGTCTGCATCCTATATAATCTGTATCTATCACCGTGTGTGTACAGGAGCTGTACGTTCCAGGCCGACTGTGAGGCAGGTAGACGGGCGTGGATCAGCGCCATTCAGAACCTGACTGAGAGAGAAGAAGGAACAGTCGAGAGCGAGGTGAATTATCATCACCACTATACTCCGGGAGGGGAGGGGTTCAGTTCTCGTCTCTGTAACACCAGTTTAATGTGTCTGAATCAGAAGGGGTACGAGGACGATTCGAAATCAGGCTCCAGTGAGACGTTATTGGACAGGGAGATTCAGTTGGAGGACTCACAGGAACCGCGGGCGTCTTCTGAAGCTCCAGGTAACCTTAACACCACCACATTCGAGTCCCACACTATTGAACTCTAGTGACTATATATTTAACCCTTGGGGTTCGTAGGTGGGATCAGTTCTAGAGAAATCGTCTGTGATGCTCCCAATAACAAGGGTGAGTACGCCGAACCTTTATTTGGACCCTTATTTTTGGTCCACATGACACATGAAGCATCATTGGTGATACTTGGGTTAAAGATGCTGAAGAAGAACCCACTGAAGGAGACCCCGGTAAAGGAGAAACTGATAAAGGAGAAACCACTAAAGGAGAACCCACTGAAGGAGACCCCGCTAAAGAAGAAACTGCTAAAGGAGAACCCACTGAAGGAGACCCCGCTAAAGAAGAAACTGCTAAAGGAGAACCCACTGAAGGAGAACCCGCTAAAGAAGAAACTGCTAAAGGAGAACCCACGGAAGGAGACCCCGCTAAAGAAGAAACTGCTAAAGGACAACCCGCTGAAGGAGAACCCACTGAAAGAGAACCCGGTGAAGGAGAAACCGCTAAAGGAGAAACCGCCGATGGAGGACGTGAAGAGGAGAAGACGACCGACACGAACCCGGACAGCTTTGAGAGCCGATACACCGTCGGAGAGCTGCTGGGAAAGGGAGGCTGCGGTTCGGTCTACGAAGGCGTCCGTAAGGTGGACGGGAACCAGGTGAGTGTCAGTTTGTTGTGTTGATCCTCCCCTGGGTCCTCCTATGGCTCCAGATACCTGTGATGACCTTCCAGGACCTTATAGGTTCACGGAGACTTCCGAGTAGCACCCTGGCCCCCTGAATTCCCTTTGTTCCCAATCTATGGATCCTCCCCAGGATCCTCCCTACAACCTACCGGGACATTATTGAGACAAACCCGGGATGCACACTAAGAAGGTCTGAGTCCCTGGTGATACCGGATACCACAGGATGCCTTCGGATGTCTCGTGGAGTCCACGTGTCGGCGGTCCGAGTTACTCCTGAAGAAGGTCTTGTTTTGTGATCTGGCTTCCCAGACTTGAACCCTGTGCAGCGCCTCGAGCAAGTGCAGTCAGCACGGCTCCAGACACCCGTGGAGACCTACCAGGACCTTATCGAGTCTCTTGTATTAAAAATCTACTAATGATCGTTTACTTGTGTGTTTAGGTTGCCATCAAATACGTGGTGAAGGATGAGCACCTCAGATTTACCAGGATTGTAAGTGACTTTACCTTTCAGATGAAGTAAATACCGTATAGACTGGATACACATTAAATCATTTGACCTTGTCTCTTCTACCATCAGCCCGGCGAGACAGAGTTGCTCCCCGTCGAGGTGGCCCTGATGCGCATGGTGTCCAGGCCACCCATCAGCCCGTACGTGCTGAAGCTCCTGGAGTGGTTCGACACGCCCGAGCGCTGCGTCCTGATTCTGGAGTGCCCCGTCCCCTGCGTAGACCTCTACCAGCTGATGCTCGAGAAGGGCAGGCTGAGGATGCCATTCGCCCGGCACGTCATGCGGCGGGTTGTCCTGGCGGTGCTCCACTGCCGCGACCGCGGGGTCCTGCACAGGGACATTAAGCTCCAGAACATCCTTCTGAACACAGAGACGCTGGAGGTGAAGCTGATAGACTTCGGATGCGGTGACCTGTTGAAGGATACTCCGTACTACACGTATTCAGGTAACTGTGCACCAACTTTGGGTACTTTGGTTTGGACTTTGGGTACGAGTTTGTCTTCTTTGTTCATGTAGGCACGTGGGTATACTCGCCACCCGAGTGGATAACCAAGAAGAAGTACTATGGCTGCCCTGCGACAGTCTGGAGTCTGGGCATACTGCTGTTTTTCTTGGTTTGTGGACACCTGCCATTTCGGTCTAAGAAGGAGATCACCAAAGGGCATCTAGTGTTCAAACCTGGTGTGTCTCATGGTAAGGAAATATATACATTAAGACCTGCACATACGCTGACCAGGCATAACATTATGACCACTGACAGGTGAAGTGACTCAAGGAGTGAATCGTGATGGATAGATGACTGGGTCAGAGCATCTCCAAATCTGCAGCTCTTGTGGGGTGGTCCAGGGAGGGTAGAGTGGTAAACCAGTGACAGGGTCATGGGCAGCCAAGGCTCGCTGATGCATCTGTGGCCCCCGATCCGGCAGAAGAGCTCCTGTAGCTCAAAGGTAGCAGCAGACCAGTCAGGATGCCCATGGTGACCCCTGTCCACGTCGCTCACCTGGGGGAACACATGGCACCAGGATGCACTATGGGAAGAAGTTCTGCCAACATTCTGCTGGGAAACTTTGGGTTGGGTCACTCTGACACGTAGCTCCTACCTAAGCATTTGAGGACCACATCCACCCTTCCATGGATTCTCCAGATCTCGATTCAACCGAGCGTCCGTGAGATGTGCTGGACAAACAAGTCCATGGAGGCCACATTATCAGGAAGGTGGTCATAATGTTATGCCTGATCAGTGTATCTTCTTCAGATCTAAACACCGTATAATTTGAATCTGCATTGTCGCACTCGCCAGCCTGCTGCCATCTGATCGAACAATGCCTCAAGAAGAAGCCCAGCAAGCGCCTCACCCTCGGGCAGATCCTCCTGCACGGGTGGTTCCATGAGTAGCCTGAAGACTAGGTCCAGACGGTGTAGATCTTTACACTCGTACTGGCGGCTGCAAAAAAGAGGGTAACATGACAGAAAAACACGTATCAAATAATTCAAGCGATGTACGAATGATTTAATAACGTCTTGGGCGTTTCTCTCCTAGGATCTGCGAGTCTTCCAGCGAAGGTACGACTGGCTGATACAGATGCTGGAGAATCGGACTAATCGGATGTGGGCCGAAGTGGAGCTGACACAGATCGGGGTGAGTTTGACTCAGTCTGAACCTGGCACTATATTTACTACTATATGTGTCGACTGCCGGATGCCACCCATGCGGTTACCCATAGCGACTACGCCATCAGTCAGAACCACATTCCTACCATTCTAATAGACAATCTACTTTTCTTCTACTCACAGATCCAACATGTCAACTTTATGGACATCGTCTTTGAGCTGGTGCTGCTTCTGGGAAGAGCGAGGATGCATCAGATTATTTCAGTAAGAGAGTCTGTGCTCTATAGAGTCTAGAATTAATCTGTTCTGCACTACAAGTGTAGTCAAACACACCCATGAGGCTTTTCTTACATTGATTAGTTGACGCAGTACCAGAGACGAAGGCTCTTTCTGGACCGGCTGATTGCTCTCATCTATTCGTGTGTTACGCCCAGAAGGACTGAACGGCAGTACACGGAGCGTTATTTATTCCATCTTCAGGTGCGTGTTCTTTACACCACAAATGATCTCGAAAAAAACTGTCTGCTAGTAATCTGTTATTTATTCTTTTTCTCTCTCTCAGACTGAGATGCTGAGCTTCCTGGATGAAATCTTCACTCTGGACGAGTCTTTGTACGCAAAACCTGAAGCCCTGGCTGCTGCACTGGAGACGCTTTTATGGCGGAGCCTCCGACGGTTTCATGAAAGGCTGGAAACAGAGGATATCTAAAGGCCAACCCTGATTAGAACCTTTATTTAACTGTCAGGGATGCAGGTCTGGTGGTTGACGTGTTTTTCATGTGTGTTCACAGTTTGTATACCTGTGGAGGTGCGTCAGGACCCAAGACATGGGAGACGTGTGAAGATACCACCGATGTGGAAGCGTGTATTGGATTTCTGATAGACGCGCTGCCATTAGGACAACGTCTTTACATCAGGACAACGCCCGTATGACTTTGTGGACCAGATCCAGATGTGTAAAAAGCTGATGTTCTGTAAAAATTTTATAAAAAAAGAAGGAACTGTGATTCATTCATTCTCTGGCGTCTTTATTCTCTAAAAGAAAAGATTTCCAATTATTTCACTGATTGCTATAAAAAGTTGGGACAGAGGCAGAATAAGAGTGGAAGGTTTATAGAAGATTAAAGTTACAGTTGCTTTCCATGCTGCTCTTTATTTTGAGGGAATCTGAGTTGTGAGATGTGGGAACAAACTGGGAACTGGAATGTGGACACAATACAGAGGAAGTAAAGGTGTCCAGATATTTGAGGAAAAGAGGCTCTACATGGCAAAGGAACCAATTTACTGCTCCTATTTTATACTTACACTTACCCCAGTTCTAGTAATTGAGAGTTAAGGGCCTCACTCAGGGACCCAACAGAGACAATCCACCAATGGTGTGGCTTGAACCTGCAACCTTTTGATTGCTAGCCCAGTACCTTAACCACTAATACCAAGTTCACACTACACGACTGTGTTCAGATCTCTGTTCAGTTAACACTACACAGTGGACAGTGAGTGTAGAAACAAGGAGGTGGTTTTATTGTTATGAATGATCAGTGTAGTCTGTTTAGTTCTACAATTACTGAC
Organism: Trichomycterus rosablanca; assembly: GCF_030014385.1. Classification (NCBI taxonomy): domain Eukaryota; kingdom Metazoa; phylum Chordata; class Actinopteri; order Siluriformes; family Trichomycteridae; genus Trichomycterus; species Trichomycterus rosablanca. Next base: position 133,675 of record NW_026946966.1, on the reverse strand, counting down.
TGTAGTCCACCTGGTCAATGGTCACATTGAAAAACAAAGCAAGTATTATTTAGGTGGTGGATCATTCTCAGCACTGCAGTGATACTGACATGGTGTGTTAGTGTGGAACAATTTACAATAGTGTGAAAGAATAAAGAAAATGAAGTAATTAAAAGTGAGTGAGGTAAAACTGTAATCAGGTAGTATAGAGAAGTCTGTACGGTTTACCTCAGCTGCCTCAGGACACGTCTCAATTTGTTCATGCTTTGAGTTATTTCTCCTGCTAAAAAATTTAAATTGAATTAAAGTTTAGTGTAGAATTACACTGTAAAAAAAAATAGCGTAAAAAAACGGTATTTTTCTGGCAGCAGGGGCGCCAGAGAATGCCTGTAAAAAAATGGAAAAATACTGTAAAATTTAAAACGGAGATAAACTGTTAAAAAACGGTAATTATATTTACCATAATTAACATCTATCACTGTAATTTTACAGGAAATTGTCCTATATTTTCATGAAATCTATTTTTAACATATATTAATTGTTAGAACAGTGTCATACACCTCTAAAAAAACAGAATAATTCTCTTTATAAATGATAAAGAAAAGTTTAAGTACAGATATATACTACTGTTATCACAAGAAATTAGCATATAAAACAAAAAAAACCATGTAATTTTACTTAGCAAAAGCCCAATTTTAAATTAACTGTCAGAGGTATTGCAAAAATTATCTGTTAAATTGTCTTTTTTTATTATTCAAATACATTAATAAACTGTCAAAATAAAAGCATTTTTCCCTAAAACATGTTACCTGTAGTTTTAAATTGTTTTTCTTCATTTAAAAATATAAGCTCAAAAAAATTAGAAGTAGGTTAAGATTTGTCTGCATAACACTTTAAATTACTGTGAAATTTTGCAGCTCTTACATGTTATATAGAACTTTAGAACATATACAGAACTTGCAGTATGAAAATGCAGTATATAAATAACTTTTGTTAAATTCAGCATCAAAATGGATCAAAATCCACCACAGTTCAGCTATTTTTGACCCAAATAATTTTCACACAAATGAACAGTAAGTGTAGAAACAACGAGGTAATATTATATATTTAATGTTATGGCTGATCAGTGTAAGAATCAGACGTCTTTAACACAATACAGCATACAATACAATACAATAAGTGCAATCAGAATTCATTTAAATGGAAAATGTTTAACAAAGCACCATACAGTTAAGTGAAATGTCTACAAAACATGAAACACGTATAAATCTGAATTATGTACAAAACACAGTACCAACATTGAAGTTTTCAGAAAGTGCAACCACAGTGGGATTCGATAAACAGTACATCACAAGTGTAATACTCAGTATGGACCACATCTCACTGAACAGCTTGGTATTTAGTAATTGAGCTTCATGACAGTTTGTTAGCATCTAGTTCCAGAAACAAACAGTTTTTGGAGTACATCAAAAGTGTATCTGAATGTAGGAGGGTAACAAGTTATAAATCATAAGGTTATAAATATATAAGGCATAAATCAGCCCGAACTGCAAAGGCAAGGAACACACTGCCCAGGTCTTCTAGAACCACACCACCTTCTAATACCACTCCAGTATTGGCAGGGGGGGTCCATGGCTTCAGCTCCCTCAACTCTAGTCACACAGATCCCCAGAACAGTCTCCCGATCCCCCGTTCAGTTGCAGCCATATCAACATCCTACAATGGAACAGAGGATGAAAAAATCACTTTCTTGAACTTAACAGTACACAAATATCCATTTAGGACTTAACATATCTCACTTTAACCTTTATTTCAACTCAGACGTAAAAGATGGGGTGGTTGCTGTAACAACTCAGAGGAAACTTGTGCTTACCTTCACCCTCCTAGCGCTGATGGTATTGCGTGATTGGGGGAATCCTAAACTGTAGATGAAATTGGATACTTTTAAAATTATATATAAATAAAAAACTACTAAAGAAAACTAAAGGAAATCAAAATCAGCAAGACAAATATTTATAAAGAAATACCAGCTTAAATAAAAAAAGACATAAAATACATAAAACAAAAAAAAAAGTAAAAGAACCAAACAGAATAAATAATAAGAATTTCCACATTTTTTCTTCTTCACTTAATCTAAACTTAACTTAGTGTTCAGTCAAAAGTAGCTCAATATTCAAATTAGCATAAAATGTAGAAAAAAAAATTACCAGTAAAAGGTCAGTCCAACTGCAAATACACATTTCCAACCATCTGTAAACAGAAGATACAAAACATCAATTGTTTTGTTGTAAATAACTAAAATATTATTTCTATAGTAAAGACTTTAACATTACAAATTAACTGAGCATGAAGTTCCCCTCAGGCTCGAGCTGCCTGCTCACAGCTTAGCTAGCTAGGTTGTGTGTCCATGTTTTTTAATGCACTGGCACCGCAAATATTACACATCTTTTTATTTTCTACCTTCCTCTAATATACTTCCGCATGAAGTAATTTAAGCCATTTTTACCTTTCGGGAAAGAATCTTACTGCCACAAGTTGAGAATACTGGCTTTTGAACTTGACTAGCTTAGCACTAGCTAGCACCACGGCAATGCAACGTTATCACACAGCGCAACCGGACTTAATATACAGTCAGCCAGCGGCAATCTATTAAAATCTGCCTCAAAAATTTAATATGATTCACAGAAACCCTGGAAAGATGTTAATAAATAAATCACTATAAGCAGGTCCGCCGTTAGCGTTAGCATTAGCACGCGTGAATTAGCGTTAGCATTTTTAAACAAATAAAGCATGCACAACAGTAAAACTTGAATATTATTTAACTAAAGAGCTATATTAAACAATATAATAAGATAAACATCATTATTAGCATGCAATAAGACATAAAACAAGATTTTGTAAAGCTTCACATTACCTGAGACGCCATTGAAACACAACGTGCCTTCACGATGTATTGCGTAATCCCTGGTGCGTCATATCCGGTTTCACCTGATAAACTTATTGCATTAAGTAGTTCCAGGGAAATAAAGCAACTAAGTTAAGTTGAGTCTTCTACAAAACATCAAATATTATGAATGGTTCATTTATTTAAGTTAAATAAACACAATACAGTCATGTTTAAATCTAAAATGTAACTGATTTGTGTCACACCAGCACATATTCTTTATGCAAAACCAACAGGCACCCAAAACCCTTTTTGTGAGTGTGTACCTGGTAGGTTAGAGCATCATTTTATATCTGTGGTGCTCTGGTTGGAATGTGCACCCAACATGTTGCACAGATGAACTGTAATACATTTTTCTGTGTTTTGGGGAATGTGGGGATGGGTAAATTATGCTTGATTTAAATATTATAAATGAGAGAATAAATCACAGTTAATAACTTTAAATTTGACTATGGTTTTACACAGTTTGTATAAATGCACTTATTTAACAATTCAATCTTTAAATTAATACAAATGCATAAATGAAGTAAAAGTTAAAATCTGTTTAAATTGTATTGTTGCCTGTCTCATAAGGTAGGCAATACCTTTGTTTTTCCAATTTATGTATGTAAAGTAGTGGTTAAGAAATGCAAAATTACTAAATATTTCTTTCTTTGCTCACATATTTTTTCTGCAATTGTACATTTTTACATGTATTATTAACAGTATTTTTATTTATTTGACAGTGATATATCGGCATAACAAAAGGTTTCTCTTTGAAAATTACAGAAGATTCTGCTATTTTTGTCAGTGAATATTACTTTATTTTTACAGTTAGTTTTGTTAAAAGTGTCATCAAAAAACTGTTAAAAAACTGATTTTTTATGTATTTCATTTATACAGATTTTTTTTGGTAAATCACATGACGCTTTTCAATATACAGTTTATTCTTGTAATTTTACAAAAAATTCTGTCTTTTATAAATACAGGGAAAAACTGTAAAAATTTACTGGGAAAACCTGTAAAAAAATGTTTATTTTTTACAGTGTATGTAAGATCTACAGAAAATAGCTGAGCTGGCTGGTTAGAGGTCTCAGTTGGTTAGAGCGTGGCGCTAATAACGCCAAGGTCATGGGTTCGATCCCTGTATGGACCACACCCACTTTTGGACTTAAACTTACAAACAAGTGAACCTTCTCTAACTAGCAGGTCCTATTAACCTGAGCTTCAAACGTTGTCTCTGACAAGTGTGAGATCTTTTTAATGCCCCTCTCATTCAGGTCAGAAACATGCCATTATTTCAATTAGCCAAACTTAACTGCCCTGCTGTAAAAGTTAGCAAGTCATGTGACCTGTGTGTACCGTCCAGTGAGAGTGCAGTGCACGTGTCTCTGTGGCGCAATCGGTTAGCGTATTCAGCTGTTAAACGAAAGGTTGGTGGTTTGAGCCCATCCAGGCACGAGTGCCTTTTATTGCACAACCTGCCTGTTGATCATCGGATATGAGACACAACAATGTGTAGTCCCACAGAGTAGTGGCAATAAGTAACTGAAAACATCCAGTAAACAACAGTCCTACAAGCACAAACATCCACCTGATAAGTCACTGGAGACCGGCTGTACAAAGTGGAAGAACCTTTTGGTTTCCGTAGATGTTAAATGAAGATACTCACCCAATGTGGGGCTCGAACCCACGACCCTGAGATTAAGAGTCTCATGCTCTACCGTCTGAGCTAGCCGGGCTTAAGCAGCAGGTCAGAACAGACAGCTCATCGGTCAGACCATCAGAGAGGTTTAGGTTTAATTCACTAACATCACGACCAGATTAAGAACTAATTCACAGTTTACAAACAAACACAATTCAGAATAAGTAACAGAAACAGACACAGACTTACTGTTGCTGTATTATATTGTATTATAGTGTTAAACTGTAGCCTATTTTATTGAGATTATGCTTTAATGCTGTATTTTCTTACATGTATTTAATCCAGCACAGTGGTTAAACTGCACAACCCAACAAGTTAAAATAACCCATCATGTGTTCTGTCCAATATTTACACAGTGCTGGTTGCCAAATAACACATTTTCACCTGCATTTTGCCTTTTCTTTCCTGTATACCAAACACCATTGCAGGTAAACGCCATTGCAGGTCTACAACATGTTACAAAAACACTTGGGACACTTTATTTTTGCTTTCTTTATCTTGCCGGTGTCACGTTGTATTGAAACTAAAATAAATAAATAAAAACTTTACAGTTTCAAAAAATAACAACAAACACAACAACAACAATTCAATAATAATGTCACAAATCTGTACCCAAGCAACAAGCTGTAATTTATCTAGCACCACTAGATGAGAACGATCTCTGCACAACATTTTGAACTTCACTTTAAAAGTCAGTTCAGTGTGTTTTACTGTAGTAAGAATAGCTCCACATGTTTTGTACGTAGTGTTTATGGTATTTAAGCTGGATGAATAGATGGAAGTTAACATGTAATCTAAGGTGACTTAAGTTTACTCGCTGCTGTTGGCTTATAAAGTTTTATTGAACAAACTGGCTCGTATTTTGGCACTGATGTACCTTCCTGAATGGTGATCTGCTTGGTCGACAGAACTAACACAAGTAATCGTGGTCTACACCCCACAAGCGCTGTGCTGTACTTGCGCAGGTGCTATGTGATAACGATATTTTTGGCAAAACACTGAAAAATATTTTATTTATTTAGAGAAAACACTATTGCAAAAAAATAATGTTCAGGTTTTATTTAGAATTAATGTAAGTTAACACATCGTAAAATACGTAGGAAGTATGTAAGAATTACACACACTTTTCTTTATTTTATCTTTCATTCTGACATGCTGCTTAAGCCCAGCTAGCTCAGTTGGTAGAGCATCAGACTCTTAATCTCAGGGTCGTGGGTTCGAGCCCCACGTTGGGTGAGTGTCTTTATTTAACATCTACTGAAACCAAAAGGACGTTCTTCCACTTTGGACAGCCGGTCTCCGGTGACTTATCAGGTGGATATTTGTGCTTGTAGGACTGTTCTTTACTGGATGTTAATTTAATTTGTTTAATTGGAAATTGGACGGTACACATGGGTCACATGACTTGCTAATGTTTACTTTATGCTAATAAACAGTATAATTACATAAGTTTATATCAAGCGCAGTCATGGACAATTCAGTGTCTCTAGTTCCAGTTTAGTGGCTCCAGTGTTTCGTCCATTTTAGATCCACACGTACAGAGTAGTTAAAACCAGCTGTTGTGTTGTAAGTGCTGTAGGTTGTGATGTACTGTAGTTGTTCTGTTCTTCCTCAGTAAAATTGATTGAAGTCAGGATTTCCCATTGTGAAGTTTTGCTGGTTGAATGGGGTTAGTGTAGAATTATGTACAAAGATCTAAAGAGCCTGGATGAACAGTTTGGTTAGCTCAGTTGGTTAGCGCGTGGTGCTAATAACGCTAAGGTCATGGGTTTGATCCCTGTACAGGCCACTATCTCTTTTGGACCTAAACTCACAAACAAGTGAGTCTTCTCTAACTAGCAGGTCCTATTGACCTGGGCTTCAAACATTGTCTCTGACAAGTGTGAGATCTTTTTAATAACCCCTCTCATTCACGTCAGAAACATGCCATTATTTCAATTTGCCAAACTTAATTACCAAACTGTAAATGGTTGAATGTGCACACTGCTGGCTACCGGCTTGTTTGGGCAGCACGGTGGCTAAGTGGGTAGCACTGTCACCTTACAGCAAGAAGGTCCCCGGTTCGATCCCCAGGTGGGGAGGTCCGGGTCCTTTCTGTGTGGAGTTTGCATGTCCTCCCCGTGTCTGCGTGAGTTTACTTCGGGTGCTAAAGTTTCCTCCAGCAGTCAAAAGACATGCAAGTGAGACTAAATTGTCCATGACTGTGTTTAATATAACCTTGTGTGAACTGATGAATCTTGTGTAACGAGTAACTACCGTTCCTGTCATGAATGTAATTTTAGATTAAAATATGACGTTAAAATCCCAGTAAACAAACAAACTGGCTCGTTTTTCTTTTCTACAATGTAAGTTCATACCTTCAGGTTCATGTTATTTATGGTCTCTCCATAGATTTCTTCTTCATGTGCTGAAAGACGCCGTTCAGTTAGAGAGAAACAGCTGCAATAATCATTTAAATCCGAGTACTACGCTGAAACACAAATTCTTTCCAAGTGTATGTACATGTGAGATGTAACGTTTCCTGATTGGATGGCGCCACCATCGTCCCTCCTTGTCGCTCTGAAGCAGATGATTTGATGTTTGTGCACCTTTTCAGGAGATCACAAGTCACTAATGATCACACAGAAGTCACTTGATTTTAATAATGTTTGTTTTTGAAATGAGATGTCCAAAAAGATCATGGTAAGGTGTCCAGATAATTTTTGCCACTTAGTGTATCATTATTGCTTAGGAGTTAATATGTGTGTCTACATCACTTCATGGATCTATTCTATTAATATTCATGCACACACACATTACACATTTTCATTTTCAGCATTTAGCAGACGCTTTTATCCAAGGAGACTTACAGTACTGTGACAGCAAATTGTCTAAGCTATTGAGGGTTACAACAGGGCCTAACAGTTGCAACCTGGCAGTGGTGGGACTTAAACAAGCAACCTTTTGATTACTAGTCCAGTACCTTAACCGCTAGGCTACAACTGCCCTATAATACACACACGTCAAATACACACCTTATATACACACCTTATACACACATAATGTGCACACGTAATACACACACCTTATACACACACCTTATACACGTTATACACACGTAATACACACACCTTATATACACACCTTATACACATGTTATACACACGTAATACACACACCTTATACACACACCTTATACACGTTATACACACGTAATACACACACCTTATATACACACCTTATACACATGATATACACACGTAATACACACACCTTAGACACACACCTTATACACATGTTCTACACACGTAATACACACGTAATAGACAGACCTTATATACACACCTTATACACATGTTATACACACGTAATACACACACCTTTTATACACACCTTATACACACCTTATACACACATTATATGCGCACATAATACACACACGTAATACACACACCTTATAAACACAGGGTGTGTCATGGTATGGGGTTGTGTCAGTACCAGTACCAGGGTGTGTCATGGTATGGGGTGTGTCAGTACCAGTACCAGGGTGTGTCATGGTATGGAGGTGTGTCAGTACCAGTACCAGGGTGTGTCATGGTATGGGGGTGTGACAGTACCAGGGTGTGTCATGGTATGGAGGTGTGTCAGTACCAGTACCAGGGTGTGTCATGGTATGGAGGTGTGTCAGTACCAGTACCAGGGTGTGTCATGGTATGAGGGTGTGTCAGTACCAGTACCAGGGTGTGTCATGGTATGGAGGTGTGTCAGTACCAGTACCAGGGTGTGTCATGGTATGGGGGTGTGACAGTACCAGGGTGTGTCATGGTATGGGGTGTGTCAGTACCAGTACCAGGGTGTGTCATGGTATGGGGTGTGTCAGTACCAGTACCAGGGTGTGTCATGGTATGGAGGTGTGTCAGTACCAGTACCAGGGTGTGTCATGGTATGGGGGTGTGACAGTACCAGGGTGTGTCATGGTATAGGGGTGTGTCAGTACCAGGGTGTGTCATGGTATGGGGGTGTGTCAGTACCAGTACCAGGGTGTGTCATGGTATGGGGGTGTGTCAGTACCAGTACCAGGGTGTGTCATGGTATGGGGGTGTGACAGTACCAGGGTGTGTCATGGTATGGGTGTGTGTCAGTACCAGTACCAGGGTGTGTCATGGTATGGGGGTGTGACAGTACCAGGGTGTGTCATGGTATGGAGGTGTGTCAGTACCAGGGTGTGTCATGGTATGGGAGTGTGTCAGTACCAGTACCAGGGTGTGTCATGGTATGGGGGTGTGTCAGTACCAGTACCAGGGTGTGTCATGGTATGGGAGTGTGTCAGTACCAGGGTGTGTCATGGTATGGGGGGGTGTCAGTACCAGGGTGTGTCATGGTATGGGGATGTGTCAGTACCAGTACCAGAGTGTGTCATGGTATGGGGATGTGTCAGTACCAGTACCAGGGTGTGTCATGGTATGGGGTGTGTCAGTACCAGGGTGTGTCATGGTATGGGGGTGTTTCAGTACCAGTACCAGGGTGTCATGGTATGGGGGGTGTGTCAGTACCAGTACCAGGGTGTGTCATGGTATGGGGTGTGTCAGTAGCAGGGTGTGTCATGGTATGAGGGTGTTTCAGTACCAGGGTGTGTCATGGTATGGGGGTGTGCCAGTACCAGGCTGTGTCATGGTATGGGGGTGTGTCAGTACCAGGGTGTGTCATGGTATGGGGGTGTGTCAGTACCAGTACCAGGGTGTGTCATGGTATGGGGGTGTGCCAGTACCAGGGTGTGTCATGGTATGGGGGTGTGTCAGTACCAGGGTGTGTCATGGTATGGGGGTGTGTTAGTACCAGTACCAGGGTGTGTCATGGTATGGGGGTGTGCCAGTACCAGGGTGTGTCATGGTATGGGGGGGTGCCAGTACCAGTACCAGGGTGTGTCATGGTATGGGGGTGTGCCAGTACCAGGGTGTGTCATGGTATGCGGTGTGTCAGTATCAGTACCAGGGTGTGTCATGGTATGGGGTGTGTCAGTAACAGGGTGTGTCATTGTATGGCGGTGTGTCAGTACCAGGGTGTGTCATGGTGTGGGGGTGTGTCAGTAACAGAGTGTGTCACACACACTTATACCTAGGGTACCCTGTTACCCCCAGGACATGGGGAGAACATGCAAATTTCACCCGGTAATCAAACCCAGGACCCTCCAGAAGCCGTCCCACAGTGGAAATCAAGTCAGTATATGTGCAGTGACATGAATCCAGTCATGCCCATATATGGTAAAGGTAAATTCACTCTGCTCTCTCGGAACGCTGTGACATCACAATGTGGACCTGTGCTCTTCAGGAGCAGCATTTTGATTTTCTCTTCATTTACGATGGCTGCTTCTCTGAGACAGAGGTTTCTCACGGGGCGCCTCCCCGGGCATCCTCCGGGGGCGACCCGGGTCACGGGGGCGGCACGGGGGCCGAGGAAGTGCTCCTGATGGAGGGGTTTCTGTTTAAGAGGACTAGGAGTGTGTTTAAAACCTGGAACAGGTCTGTACACTGATGCTTAGAGTATATATTAGGAATTCTCTCTATATATATATATATATATATATATATATATTAGGAATATATATAATTATGAATATTATATATACACAATATTATATTTATACACTCAATATTATATATATATATATATATACGATGTGTTTGATCTCTGCAGGCGGTGGTTCATCATACAGAACAATCAGCTTCTCTACAAGAAGAGGTTTAAGGTAGGTCACATGACTTTACATTATCTAAATCAGCTCTCTCCTGGACTCTGTGAAATACCCATAATGCACCGCAGTCTTACGCCCCTCATAATTCAGGCGCATCACAGCAGAGGTCGACTTCTGTGCCGGGCTGCGCCCCAAACCGCCCCCCGTCGTGTTTACGTCTGGGACGATTTCACCGGCGTTTATATCATCGACTGTATAAATAAGAAGGTTTTATGTTCTATTCCCCCAGCATGACTTCACGGTGCTGGCTGAAGACCTGCAGCACTGTTCGGTCCAGAGCTGCGAGGACGCCGGGCGACGCTTCTGCTTCCACGTGGACACGCCCACAAGGTAAGTCCAGATCTATAATCATCAGAGATAGACAGACAGACAGGTGATCAATAGACAGACAGATAATCAATAGACAGACAGACAGATGATCAATAGACAGATAGATAATCAATAGACAGACAGACAGATGATCAATAGACAGATAGATAGGCAGATGGACAGATAGATAATCAATAGACAGACACAGACAAATATTAGACAAATAGATAGATAGACAGACAGACGGATAGATGATCAATAGACAGGCAATAGATAGATAGACAAGATGATTGATAGACAGACTAACATACTAACAGATAGACAGATAGATAGATGTTCAATAAACAGACAGACAGATAGATGCTAGATAGACAGATGAATAGACAGATAGACAAGAAGATAGATTATAGATAAATAGATAATCAATTAGACAGACAGACAGGTAGATAGACAGACTATTTATTTATCTGTCTATCCATCTGTCTGTCTGAATGTCTGTCTATCTATCTGTTTATCTATCTACTCAATCTGTCTGTCTGTCTGCATCCTATATAATCTGTAACTATCACCGTGTGTGTACAGGAGCTGTACGTTCCAGGCCGACTGTGAGGCAGGTAGACAGGCGTGGATCAGCGCCATTCAGAAACGGACTCAGAGTAAAGAAACAGTCGAGAGCGAGGTGAATTATCATTACCACTATACTCCGCGAGGGGAGGGGTTTGGTTCTCGGCTCTGTAACACCAGTTCAATGTGTCTGAATCAGCAGGAATCAGACGGGTACAAGGACAATTTGAAATCAGACTCCAGTGATACGTTGTCGGACGGGGAGATTCAGTTGGAGGACTCTGACTCTCAGGGACCGCGGGCGTCTTCTGAAGCTCCAGGTAACCTTAACACCACCACATTAGAGTCCGACACTATTAAACTCTAGTGACTATATATTTAACCCTTGGGCTTCGTAGGTGGGATCAGTTCTGGAGAAGTCGTCTGTGATGCTCTCGAGAACAAGGGTGAGTACGCCGAACCTTTATGTAGACCCTTATTTTTGGTCCACATGACACATGGAGCATCACTGGTGATACTTGTGTTGAAGATGCTGAAGGAGAAACCACCAACGGAGAACGTCAAGAGGAGAAGACGACCGACATGAACCCGGACAGCTTTGAGAGCCGATATACCGATGGAGAGCTGCTGGGAAAGGGAGGCTTCGGTTCAGTCTACAAAGGTGACCGTAAGGCGGATGGGAACCAGGTGAGTATCAGTTTGCTGTGTTGATCCTCCCCTGGTTTCTCCCTTGGCTCCAGATACCTGTGACAACCTTCTGAAGAGGCCAAACAAGAGGCCAGGAAGAGCAATCAGTAATAATAATAACATGTCTCTTGTGGGCAGCAGGTAGAAGTTCCATGCGCTGTACCCGAGACAGACGACACCACAGAGGGAACGTCACGTGTGGTTTAGGACGTCTCTGAGCTGCACAAGTGCTATGAGGTTTACAAAACCATTGGATCAGGTAACTGGTACCACTTTCAGTCGTCTCTCTGCCTTTGTGTAACACAGATGTGCATCTTTTAAAACCTGACTTAATATTTTTTTTTAATTCAATCGTTCTTCAGGTGGTTATGCGACGGTCAAGCTAGGCAGGCACATTCAGACTCAAGAGCCAGTGGCCATCAAGATCCTGGAGAAGAAAGAGCTCGGGGTTAGTTTCAGCAAAACCGTCTGTTAAAGACGGATGTGTCTCAGTTTCCAAACGTCTGGTTCTCCTAATTCTGATCTGAAAAGTCATAAAACTGTTCCTGTTTCCTCCCCATTGCAGGATGAGTTGTCTGATTTGAGGATAGAGATTGAAGCCCTGAAGAACCTCAATCATCAGCACGTGTGCCGCTTGTACCAAGTCATGGAGACTGCTGACCAGATCTACATGGTGCTTGAGGTACCATCAGTGGTTGGAAACTATCAGATTTGATTTAATCTCTGGATTTACGATGATTTGCTGCTCACATGACTCGTTCTCTCCTCTAGTTTTGTCCGGGTGGAAATCTGTTTGACCACATCGATAATAACGACAGGTTGTCGGAGGAGGAGACGCGCAGGATCTTCCGTCAGATCGTCTCGGCGCTGGCCTACGTCCACAGCCAGGGATACGCCCACCGTGACCTTAAGCCAGTGCGTCAGCCAAACGATTTCATACTTTGTGCTCTTTCTTTGTTAGTGCTTGTACATGACGTGTTTTATTTTGACTCTCAGGAAAACATGATGCTGGATGAGAAGAACAACATCAAGCTCATCGACTTTGGTCTCTGTGCCAAACCAGAGGTTCGTGTCTCTACTAAGACTGTAGTGTATACTTAAATCAAGCATGCCATTCAGAGAGTCTAGTAAGGTGGTGTGCTTACCCCCATCCATCATGCTTTAATAAAGCCTTGCACACATGGTGTCCACAATTAGTTTCAGTGATCAGTTAGATGAACAGGACGTCACAGAGCCATGCTGGTTCAGTTTGTGTGTTGTGTTGCAGATGTGAGTCAACAGTTGGACCTTCGGTTGATAGAAATCTGTTTTGTTGTAGGGTGGATTGGGTACTGCTCTGATTGAGGGCTGTGGAACCCCTCCCTACTTGGCACCAGAAATCATTGATGATAAACCCTATCTTGGTGCAGAGGTAGGTGTGTGTGTGGGTGTGTCCCCAGGTTATTCCTGATAAACTTCAATTGGAAAGTCTCTAAATCCAAGGTGTTCAGTCCCCTCTGTAGCCCCATTCATGAGTTATTCTATGAGGTCTGGATGAGGGGACTGACCAGGGTAAAGCATGGTTAAAAAAGACAATGAATGTGTGTGTGTGTGTGTGTGTGTGTGTGTGTGTTTTAGGCAGATGTTTGGAGCTTGGGTGTTGTCCTATATGACATGCTGTGTGGCTACCTCCCGTTCGATGGTGACAACTTTGAGGAGCTCCATGAACAAATCACTGTAAGTCTTGGAACTACAATGAAACACCATTGGCATACACGTCTGGTTACGATTATGAAACTAAATCCATTATTTAATGCTCAGCAGCATGTTAAACATACAGTAAAAGTAACAGTAATGGCTTGTGGTGATGTTCTTTGATCAGATGTGATTGTTTTGCTCTGTGTTTCCTCAGAAAGGACATTATGACACTCCTGACTGGCTGTCTCCTGGTTCTGTACTGCTGATTAAGGAAATGCTGCAGGTGTGTGTTTATGGTGTGTTTAATGTGAGCAAAGTGGGTGTGTGTTTCTCTGTGGGCTTCATCACCTGAAGTTCTTGTATCTTGTCCTGTAGGTGGTTTCAGAGCAGCGCATAAAGGTGGAGCATCTGCTGGATCATGAGTGGGTAATGAAGGGGTACAGCAGCCCTGTGGAATGGCACAGCACATGCCCGGTACAACATCCACCCTAGACGTAGTACAGTGGCATGATGGAGATCCACCATACAGAAGATTGTATCTTTATTATCTTACATACTCATATATTTGTGTCTGTGTGTGTGTTTGTGTTCAGACAGTCCAACCAAAGCACCAAGCAGCTGGTGTCTGAGGTACATTTCAGTACTTGTACCTGCATCAACACAGATGCCATTTATTAATATTGACATTCTTGAGCTCCATCTAAAAGAGATTTGTGTGTGTGTGTGTGTACAGTAGAAGTTTGATCAGACCACAGCTACGTATCTTTTGCTCTTGAGAAGGAAGCAGCGCAGTAGTCCAGTGTGTAGCTGAGCGGACGTGTAAGAAATCCAGGTAACATTTCCACAATCAGTGTATTTTACCTGATAAACGCTGCTCTACATGCTCATCTGTCCAAACACTACAGCTTCTGGAATGTTCTTACACCTCTTCTTGTTTTATTTAGCAGGAGACGTCGTCGGTGCGACAAGGAGGGATGATGATGGCGCCATCCAATCAGGACACGCTACATCTCAATTTCACATTTCAGTGATTGTTGCAGGTGTTTCTCTCTAACCCATCCTCTCTCTCTCTCTCTCTTTTACCAGAACGATGCATTTTGGGTATCTGTGTGTGACTGGTTAGAGGAACTCCACTGAGGTGCCGCCCTTGTTGATCCACACAGCTGTATGAGAAGTGTAGAACATGGATGACCAGGATCAACAAGCCTTAAAATGTTATAACATTGAATAAAAAATAAATAAACTCACTGAATATATGAAGGTTTATGGATGTTTATTTTCACATTTCTTCATCATTTTGTGTATGATGTCAGTAATATGAAGTGAAAGAAAGCACAACGTTTCCTGACATGTTACAGAACATTGAACTCAGCAGTGAAGATACAGACCTACTGTCAGCTCACTCAGAGCAGCCTGAAATCGTTACCCTAAAACTTCATCAACTCACGTCTCTCAACTCATATTATTTTATTACAATTCTATAAAAAGGCCACAACAGGGCAACATCACAAGGATTTTTTATTTCAACAAGGTCACAAGATCTCGTCCGCTTTTTTCAAACTGGTTCCAATCTGGAGACTAATGCCAAGTTCACACTACACAACTGGATCTCTTGTAATCAGGAGTCTTTAAAGTCGGTGTGTATGTCACCCTACACGACTGATAAATAACCCATAATGTGTTCTATCCAATATTTACACAGTGCTGGGTTGCCAAATAACACATTTTCACCTGCATTCTGCCTTTTCTATCCTGTATACCAAAAACAGTTGACATTGCAAGTCTACAACACGTTACAAAAACACTTGGGACAGAAGAACCATAAACACTCTGTTAATATCATACTGTTTTACTGTAGTAAGAATGAAAGTATGAGCTGATCTTTGTCTCATTGTGTTGCTTTGATGAAGAAAAAGCAGCATCCATGTTTACGGTATGCTTAAACTTTTAGTGGGCATCTAAACCTTAGTAATTTTTTTATAATCGTTTTAGATCTCATAAAACAACATTTAATAGTAACACTTTAAATACTAAAAGGTCTCTTTTCTGTTCTTTCCTCTTCTCTCTAATCTTCATTATTAATGATTTAGTTTTCATTCTATTATGATTTATGAATAGAATTTCGGGGTTACATGAAGAACTATTTTGAATTATTACCCACCCAGTCCTTTACATCCACTTTCTATTGTCAATCCAGCTCAAGCCTACAGTGTATCACAAAAGTGAGTACACCCCTCACATTTCTGCAAATATTTCATTATATCTTTTCATGGGACAACACTATAGACATGAAACTTGGATATAACTTAGAATAGTCAGTGTACAGCTTGTATAGCAGTGTAGATTTACTGTCTTCTGAAAATAACTCAACACACAGCCATTAATGTCTAAATAGCTGGCAACATAAGTGAGTACACCCCACAGTGAACATGTCCAAATTGTGCCCAAATGTGTCGTTGTCCCTCCCTGGTGTCATGTGTCAAGGTCCCAGGTGTAAATGGGGAGCAGGGCTGTTAAATTTGGTGTTTTGGGTACAATTCTCTCATACTGGCCACTGGATATTCAACATGGCACCTCATGGCAAAGAACTCTCTGAGGATGTGAGAAATAGAATTGTTGCTCTCCACAAAGATGGCCTGGGCTATAAGAAGATTGCTAACACCCTGAAACTGAGCTACAGCATGGTGGCCAAGGTCATACAGCGGTTTTCCAGGACAGGTTCCACTCGGAACAGGCTTCGCCAGGGTCGACCAAAGAAGTTGAGTCCACGTGTTCGGCGTCATATCCAGAGGTTGGCTTTAAAAAATAGACACATGAGTGCTGCCAGCATTGCTGCAGAGGTTGAAGACGTGGGAGGTCAGCCTGTCAGTGCTCAGACCATACGCCGCACACTGCATCAACTCGCTCTGCATGGTCGTCATCCCAGAAGGAAGCTGACGCACAAGAAAGCCCGCAAACAGTTTGCTGAAGACAAGCAGTCCAAGAACATGGATTACTGGAATGCCCTGTGGTCTGACGAGACCAAGATAAACTTGTTTGGCTCAGATGGTGTCCAGCATGTGTGGCGGCGCCCTGGTGAGAAGTACCAAGACAACTGTATCTTGCCTACAGTCAAGCATGGTGGTGGTAGCATCATGGTCTTGGGCTGCATGAGTGTTGCTGGCACTGGGGAGCTGCAGTTCATTGAGGGAAACATGAATTCCAACATGTACTGTGACATTCTGAAACAGAGCATGATCCCCTCCCTTCGAAAACTGGGCCTCATGGCAGTTTTCCAACAGGATAACGACCCCAAACACAACCTCCAAGATGACAACTGCCTTGCTGAGGAAGCTGAAGGTAAAGGTGATGGACTAAACCCAATTGAGCACCTGTGGCGCATCCTCAAGTGGAAGGTGGAGGAGTTTAAGGTGTCTAACATCCACCAGCTCCGTGATGTCATCACGGAGGAGTGGAAGAGGATTCCAGTAGCAACCTGTGCAGCTCTGGTGAATTCCATGCCCAGGAGGGTTAAGGCAGTGATAATAATGGTGGTCACACAAAATATTGACACTTTAGGCTCAATTTGGACATGTTCACTGTGGGGTGTACTCACTTATGTTGCCAGCTATTTAGACATTAATGGCTGTGTGTTGAGTTATTTTCAGAAGACAGTAAATCTACACTGCTATACAAGCTGTACACTGACTACTCTTAGTTATATCCAAGTTTCATGTCTATAGTGTTGTCCCATGAAAAGATATAATGAAATATTTGCAGAAATGTGAGGGGTGTACTCACTTTCGTGATACACTGTACATACAAATACATGGACCGTGAGTTTAGACTCGGATGGAATTTACAGTTTAACAAATACATTTATTCATCAATAAAGGAACACTTGGTCACCTCCATGATAAGAAAACAACTGAACTACCACAATAGTATTTATTTATTTTTAAATGTAATTGTAAAACATGTCAGTGCAGTCTGTATTAGGATTTATATGAACTGGGTTTTATGCACTAGAAGATGGTGTAAAGTGTAAAATTAAATGTAAATATGAGTATTTCTTTTATCAAAGGAGTTTAGCTACCACTAATCTGGTCTATAGATAAACACAAAGAACAAAGACTCATGATGATAGAACAATGCAACACTGTTCAGTTCACAGCCCTCCATTCACACCTTCTCATGTACATTCTGGTTGAGGACGGTTCATTATTTGCTAAGTGGAAATCATCTAAAGACTAGAATTTTGGAGTGTACACCTAGAAGTGTTAAAGTAAGAGGCTATTCATCTATGAAAACTTAGCAAACACCATAAAGACCAGGGTAAAATTCTTCCACTTGAAAGTAAAAGTTGTTCTGTGTTTATTAAAGTAGATTAAACTTGAATAAAGAACAAAAACAGATTCAGATCTGAGGTTGGTACATTACACCACATTACATTTGATGATTAATGATCATATTCATACCATCATGTACATTTGATAATTGAAGTAGAACAGTTCTAGTGGATATTAGTAGAAAAAGAAAGTACACATAGCTTTTTCTGTACATGCAGTAGTGGAGTATCATTTTATTTTCTCCTCTGAATGCGCTGGTGTTTTTCAAGACGACTTCAGTCACAATAACGTAACTTCTGTGTGACCGTACTGGTGTCTATTAAAAATGCTGCTTCCAGTAAAACTTCATCCGCACTATAAGCAGCAATATGGGTCATCCTCTTAAGTGAATGCGCTGGTGTGGTGTACTTAAAGAATATTCCTTTCACTAAAGTTCTTTTCAGACAGTGAGCAGTGATACGGTTTCTCTCCTGTGTGAATACGCTGGTGTTTTTGAAGGGTACCATGTTCAGCAAAATTCTTTCCACACTGAGCAGTAATACGACTTCTCTCCTGTGTGAATACGCTGGTGTACTTTAAGGGCACTACTTTGAGTAAAACTCTTTCCACACTCAGTGCAGTGATACGGTTTCTCTCCTGTGTAATACGCTGGTGTTTTTGAAGGGTACCATGTTCAGCAAAACTCTTTCCACACTCTGAGCAGTAATACGACTTCTCTCCTGTGTGAATACGCTGGTGTACTTTAAGGGCACTACTTTGAGTAAAACTCTTTCCACACTCAGTGCAGTTATACAGTTTCTCTCCTGTGTGAATACGCTGGTGTTTTTGAAGGGTACTATGTTCAGCAAAACTTTTTCCACACTCTAAGCAGTAATACGGTTTCTCTCCTGTGTGAATACGCTGGTGTTTTTGAAGGGTACCATGTTCAGCAAAACTGTTTCCACACTCTGAGCAGTAATATGGTTTCTCTCCTGTGTGAATACGCTGGTGTTTTTGAGGGTCACTCTGTTGAGCAAAACTCTTTCCACACTCTGAGCAGTGATATGGTTTCTCTCCTGTGTGAACACGCTGGTGTACTTTAAGAGCATTACTTTGAGCAAAACTGTTCCCACACTCTGAGCAGTGATACGGCTTCTCTCCTGTATGAATGCGTTGGTGTTGTTTGAGATGATTCTGCATAATAAAATTCTTCCCACACTCTGAGCAGTGATATGACTTCTCTCCTGTGTGAATGCGCTGGTGTTGTTTGAGATTACTCTGCGTAGTAAAACTCGTCCCACACTCTGAGCAGTGATATGGCTTCTCTCCTGTGTGAATGTGCTGGTGTTGTTGGAGATTACCCTGTGTAGTACAACTCTTCCCACACTCTGAGCAGTGATATGGCTTCTCTCCTGTGTGAATGCGCTGGTGTTGTTGGAGATTACTCTGTGTAGTAAAACTCTTCCCACACTCTGAGCAGTGATGAAAGTTCTTCATGTTTATGCTTTGATAAGACTGTAGAAACTGTTTCCTTGGAAAGCAACAGAAACGAAGAAACAAGTCGATTAATTAGAATTACTTTTACTACATTAATACCACAATAATATTGTGGTAAACTCATCATCTAGTAATAAAAACATTAAATTCACTTCACGTCTAAGTGAGAATCTGAATTCAAAGAACATCAGGATAAAATACTTATAAATACTGCAGATATTAATAAGTAAATAACTATAAATAACTTGATATAAATAAAGATATAAGAGATCTGACTTTCTCAACATCAGTCCTGCACCAAGCAAATCTAATTCAGTTCATGACAGGACTAATAATTAGCTCACAAGTGTAAATCTTTGGTGTGCTGGGAGTAAAAAAGGCTTAATAAATCACCACAATTATGAGCATAAAGCTATTTTAAACAGTCTGAATATATTAACCTGATAATATTAAATAACATAATAAAATAAAAATAACAACAAATGCAAAATAAATGTAAAAGAAACAAACAAGAAAACCCTTTACCTTCCTGTTAGAATCCTGGCAGCCACTTTAACAAAGCTGGTGTCTCCAGCAGGTCGTTTCTAATGAAGAACGTGCAGAAGATCCTTCTTACCAAGTGACTCAGCTACAGGTCTAGAGTTTAGTCCTTAAATAGAGCTGAGGACAAAGACCCAAGACGAGTTAAAAACTCTGCATTGGTCAATCATCAGCCAACCATTCACACCTTCTTGTGTGAAGTACTAGCTCATTATCTATGGAATGTGTGCAAATGAAGTAGATGGAGCCACAAAGCATGATGGGTGAAGTCAAACTACACCTATTTATCTCAGCAGAGAAGTTATTTACATTTAATCCTAAACACAAACAAGGAATTGAAAGGCTATTCTGTAAAGTGAAATGACATGAACTTAGATAAAGCTTTTATGATAAGAATGTAAGTCATGTAAAATGCTGTATGTATATTTGTGTGAATTAGTTTCTACTGTATATGAGGAACAATGAGAAAACTATAAGAGGAAACACCCACCTATAGATTTATCTGTATTTATGGTGTAGAAATATTTACTGTGTAATTGTGTGTCTTTGTTCACATGCTAAAACTAGCAGACCTTGTTCATAGGTATATGAGCGCAAATCCTCATTAAAAACATTTTGTACGGTTTGCAATGAAAGATTTTAGACAGCCGTGACACATTTTGAAAGTAGCCCAATTTTCAACCATGACTTAATTTTTAAACAAGCCCAATTTGGCGGGAAATTCGCAAGTTGCCAGGTTCAGCAAAATTATCCAGCCTAATGTCTGGTCTAAAATCAACCCTGAAGCTGAAACTAGCCCAGAATCCAGGGTGTCACAGATATTGGTGAAATGGCAAATGATCGATCAGTACTACTAGTGAATCTTATATTATTAATAATATACTTTCATTTGACATTTCCATTGATACTTTTTTTGTGATGTATTTTGTTTACATTGGTATTACAGCTAGTAATATTTTATCATTAAACTATTAGTCATTTTATTGATTTTTATAATCGTTTTAGAGCATATAAAAGAACATTTAATAGTAAATCTTTAAATACTAAAAACTCTGAATTTCACTTCTACTCTTTTCTGTTCTTTCCTCTACAATATTCATCATTAACTAATGATTTATGAATAGAATTTCAGGTTACATGAAGAACTATTTTAAATTAGGCAGATGCTATCTGCACACAGTTTGCACCCTGGTGTAAATTCTATTTACACCCAGGTTAATTTACACCATGTTTTATGGTACTGATCACATGGTCTATGCTAAAAGTTTTATGCATATTTAAACACTGTTTTTTGGTACACTTAGACTTTATAGTTTAGGCCTTTTATATTGTCACATCTCTACAATTTATTTAGAAATGATACATCAGAATGGCTTGATATTGTAACCTACATGTTGTGTACTATCATTATAAAGTGGAATTGTTCTGTGAAAACAAGAGAATTCATTTTGATAACAATAACAATTCATGTTATCAAGATTATTCCATTTAATAACAATCTAAATGAAAACGGGAATGAGCTTAGATTATATTTTAGTTGACTTTAAATTAAGGTCAAATCATAATGTCCAGTTGTTACCAAACCTTTTATCTTAAACCCTGAAATTCTATCCTAAATAGTTCCGCCAGGCGCTTTTACCGTAATGTTTAGTATACGCACATCTTCACAAACAATGTGGGAGCTGATTTGACTGAGCATTTTGAAGTGGAGGCTTGACCGCAGAAGTAAATCAAACAGTTCACAGACACACAAGTGCACAGTAAATATTTCTACACCATAAATACAGATAAATCTATAGGTGGGTGTTTCCTCTTATAGTTTTCTTATTGTTCCTCATATACAGTAGAAACTAATTCACACAAATATACATACAGCATTTTACATGACTTAGATTCTTATCATAAAAGCTTTATCTAAGTTCATGTCATTTCACTTTACAGAATAGCCTTTCAATTCCTTGTTTGTGTTTAGGATTAAATGTAAATAACTTCTCTGCTGAGATAAATAGGTGTAGTTTGACTTCACCCATCATGCTTTGTGGCTGCATCTAGTTCATTTGCAGATGTTCCATAGATAATGAGCTAGTACTTCACACAAGAAGGTGTGAATAGTTGGCTGATGATTGACCAATGCAGAGTTTTTAACTGGTCTTGGGTCTTTGTCCTCAGCTCTATTTAAGGACTAAACTCTAGACTTGTAGCTGAGTCACCTGGTAAGAAGGATCTTCTGCACGTTCTTCATTAGAAACGACCTGCTGGAGACACCAGCTTTGTTAAAGTGGCTGCTAGGATTCTAACAGGAAGGTAAAGGGTTTTCTTGTTTGTTTCTTTTACATTTATGTTGCATTTGTTGTTGTTTTTATTTTATTATGTTATTTAATATTATCAGGTTAATATATTCAGACTGTTTAAAATAGCTTTATGCTCATAATTGTGGTGATTTATGAAGCTTTTTTTACTCCCAGCACACCAAAGATTTACACTTGTGAGCTAATTATTAGTCCTGTCATGAACTGGATTAGATTTGCTTGGTGCAGGACTGATGTTGAGAAAGTCAGATCTCTTATATCTTTATTTATATCAAGTTATTTATAGTTATTTAATTATTAATATCTGCAGTATTTATAAGTATTTTATCCTGATGTTCTTTGAATTCAGATTCTCACTTAGACATGAAGTGAATTTAATGTTTTTATTACTAGATGATGAGTTTAATATTATTGTGGTATTAATGTAGTAAAAGTAATTCTAATTAATTGACTTCGTTTCTGTTGCTTTCCAAGGAAACAGTTTCTACAGTCTTATCAAAGCATAAACATGAAGAACTTTCATCACTGCTCAGAGTGTGGGAAGAGTTTTACTAAGCAGAGTAATCTCCAACAACACCAGCGTGTTCACACAGGAGAGAAACCATATAACTGCTCAGAGTGTGGAAAGAGTTTTGCTCAACAGGGTACCCTTCAAAAACACCAGCGCATTCACACAGGAGAGAAGCCATTTCAGTGCTCAGAGTGTGGAAGCAGTTTTTCTCGTCAGAGTACGCTCCAAAGACACCAGCACATTCACACAGGAGAGAAGCCATTTCAGTGCTCGGACTGTGAAAAGAGTTTTACTCAAAGCAGTAACCTTAAATCACACCAGCGTATTCACACAGGAGAGAAACCGTATTACTGCTCAGAGTGTGGGAGGAGTTTTTCTTACAGTAATGCTCTTAAAGTACACCAGCGTATTCACACTGGAGAAAAGCCACATCACTGCTCAGAGTGTGGAAAGAGTTTCATTCAAAGTTGTGACCTTAAAGTACACCAGCGTGTTCACACTGGAGAGAAGCCCTATCACTGCTCAGAGTGTGGAAAGGGTTTTATTCAAAGAAGTGACCTTAAAGTACACCAGCGTGTTCACACTGGAGAGAAGCCGTATCACTGCTTAGAGTGTGGAAAGAGTTTTGCTCAACAGAATAACCTTCAAAAACACCAGCGTATTCACACAGGAGAGAAACCATATTACTGCTCAGAGTGTGGAAAGAGTTTTGCTGAACATGGTACCCTTCAAAAACACCAGCGTATTCACACAGGAGAGAAACCATATAACTGCACTGAGTGTGGAAAGAGTTTTGCTGAACATAGTACCCTTCAAAACCACCAGCGTATTCACACAGGAGAGAAACCGTATAACTTCACTGAGTGTGGAAAAAGTTTTACTCAAAGTAGTGCCCTTAAAGTACACCAGCGCATTCACACAGGAGAGAAACCGTATCACTGCTTAGAGTGTGGAAAGAGTTTTACTCAAAGTAGCGTCCTTACAGTACACCAGCGTATTCACACAGGAGAGAAGCCGTATCACTGCTCAGAGTGTGGAAAGATTTTTGCTCATGAAAATAATCTCAAACGGCATCAGCGTATTCACATAGAGAAACTACATCACTGTTAAGAGTGTGGGAAGTTTTTTGCTCATGAAAATAATCTCAAACAGCATCAGCGTATTCACATAGAGAAACTACATCACTGTTAAGAGTGTGGGAAGTATTTTGCTCATGAAAATAATCTCAAACGGCATCAGCGTATTCACATAGAAAAACTTCATCACTGTTAAGAGTGTGGAAAGATTTTTGCTCATGAAAATAATCTCAAACGGCATCAGCGTATTCACATAGAGAAACTACATCACTGTTAAGAGTGTGGGAAGTATTTTATTGCACATTATGTTCTCCAACAACACCAGAACATTCACACAGGAGAGAGGTCGTATCACTGTTTACTGTCTGAAAAGAACTTTAGTGAAAGGAATATCCTTTAAGTACACCACACCAGCGCATTCACATAAGAGGATGACCCATATTGCTGCTTAAAGTGCGGATGAAGTTTTACTGGAAGCAGCATTTTTAATAGTTTTTGTGACTGGAGTCGTCTTGAAAAACACCATCGCATTCAGAGGAGAAAATAAAATGATACTCCACTACTGCATGTACAGAAAAAGCTATGTGTACTTTCTTTTCTACTAATATACACTAGAACTGTTCTACTTCAATTATCAAATGTACATGATGGTATGAATATGATCATTAATCTTTAAATGTAATGTGGTGTAATGTACCAACCTCAGATCTGAATCTGTTTTTATTCATTATTCAAGTTTAATCTACTTTAATAAACACAGAACAACTTTTACTTTCAAGTGGAAGAATTTTACCCTGGTCTTTATGGTGTTTGCATAAATTCTTCATATTATGAATGCTAAGTTTTCATAAATGAATAGCCTCTTACTTTAACACTTCTAGATCTACACTCCAAAATTCTAGTCTTTAGATGATTTCCACTTAGCAAATAATGAACCGTCCTCCACCAGAATGTACATGAGAAGGTGTGAATGGAAGGCTGTGGACTGAACAGTGTTGCATTGTTCTATCATCATGAGTCTTTGTTCTTTGTGTTTATCTATAGACCAAACTAGCATACCTGTCAAGTCTCCCGTTTCGGCCGGGAAACTACCGTATTTTACCCCTCTTTCCCGCCGTCCTCGCGTATTAGTATTTTCCCGTAAATTTCCCGTATTATTTTATTGTGGTATCTTCAATCATCACATCCAAATATAATATATTTAAGTGTCTTTATTATTAACCAACAAATCTCAGATAAGCAATAAAGTCATGTGCAAACTCTCAGAATGGTAACTTTCTTCTGACCCTGCTTTAACCGCACCACAACAATAACAAAAGGTAACAGTGCCTGCCACAGGTTCAGCTCCCCATTACAGGTAAGTATTTTTATGTTTCCTTTACACAATACTACAATTATAATTTAAAAAACATTCCTGTGCCTCTCCAAACTGAAATGTCACTAACCTCGCGAGAACTGCCACCCAGACTGCTGCAAGTGGCAGTTCTCACGAGGTCAGTGCAGACAGCGGGAACAAACCTGGAACAGGGAGAGATGGATGGATGCAAGGAGAGAGAGGGCATTCCTGCCAAAAAAGTAAAGACTGCATGCAAATATCTAAATGGGACATCGAATTTACCTTTCTAAAGAGGAGCAGGATGGGGCAGAGTTATGCATTCTGTAAGGTTTGTAACTGTGTTTTCATTTAGGCTGTATTATAAGAATTACATATGTAGGAATGTCCACAGCATTTCAGTGTCAACAAAGGTAGGCCTATCAGATTCTGATCATCTAATTGTAGTTTGTAAGTGGTTCACAGGTGGTTATTTTAGATTTCTTGTAAACCTGTCTTAAAATGTAAGGGATACTGAACCTCGGTTGGGCTGGTGGGACGGCTCGAAGCGCGCGGCGGAAAATGTCCCTTATTTTTAAATCCAAAACTTGACAGGTATGAATTAGTGGTAGCTAAACTCCTTTGTTAAAAGAAATACTCATATTTACGTTTAATAATCCCACCATCTTCTAGTGCATAAAACCCAGTTCATATAAATCCTAGTGAAGAAAAGGTTGAATCCAGATGATTTGTTGTGGTGTTTTTGTACCAAATGCATCTTCTCCATCTAGTGGTGCTAGAAATAAATTACAGCTTGTTGCTTAAGCACAGATTTGTGACTTTATTATTATTATTTTATTTTTATAATTATTAATTGTTGCCGTGGTGTTTGTTGTAATAAAAAAACTCCTCATATTTTAAAGTGTAAAACCATAAACAGCGCCGTCTACAAAGGTGAATCCTCTTGTGCTTATAGACTAGTTGGTTTGTAGTGTTATGTTTAAGCTTCTACTGGTGTGAATGTGTTGGAAAACAAAACATGACATTAGAGAAACTGCTTAGAAGAACGTCTAGGACTGACTGTAGTCCTCTCTAAAGCTACCTGAGCAGTGTTGGGGTAGTTACTCAAAAAAGTAATCCATTACTCATTACTTATTACTTAACTAAAATTGTAATGGGATTACTTTACTCATTACATCCTGGAACATGTCATCTCGTTCCTCATTACTTTACTTTCACGTTACATTCTAAAACCCAAACAAATACTGTATACTGGAATCACATCTACAAACAAATTCCATTTATTTACTTTATTTATTTAGTTTCAGAAAAATCCTCTCTTGTACAGAGATGTGCCTGTGTTTGTTTCTGCTTTAAAACATACACGCCATGAACCAATCAGATTTAACATCATTAAACAAGTTTATTCATTAATTATTCATCCTTATACTAGAGGAGCGACTCTGTTCCCTTATTTCATTTCAAAAGTGTCGTTCAATAGAATCGGTTCGTTCAGAAACGACTCATCACAGTAACTGTAATGTCATTACAAATATGTAACTGTAACGCGTTACATTACTTCGTTAGAGATAAAAAGTAATCACGTGACTGTACCCCGTTCCCCCCAACACTGTAGCTGAGAGATACAGGGCTAATGGAGATGTTTTACTGCTAAGCTGCTGTTCAACTCCAGTCCAGTTGGTGGCGCTGGTGCGTCTTAAGTTGTTCTGCCAACCGCCATTAAACATCATAAGAAGAACAAGAAGCTGCTGTGTTTGTACTGTAGAGCCTCATCTGTAAGTAAAATATGTATTTAATTATAACCCTTATATTTCATTATAACCACATTCTAATTAATAATAAAACTAGAGTTTATAATAAAACATCACTGTGAGGATTTGAGGAGCTTTAACTCCAGTTTTATTTAAACAAACAAACTATTAGCTGCTCCGCTAACTGTTAGCATCACACATGATTCAGTACTGATGAACCGATTCATTGAACCGATGAATCAGTGGATTGTAACGGATTCAGAGTTTATTCATTATTAAATCTAACATTTTGATATAAACGCGTCACATTTTCAGCTTTGTTTACAGTGTGTAATGTTTGATAGAAACAGCGAGTTCTTGTAGCTTTGTTTACAGGTTGTTTTACAGGTTTATAGTAAAAGTTAAAAGTATTAGTACAGCACTGTTATTGGGAGTGGATGAGAAACTAGATGTAAAGAACATCAGACTTCATCATTTCACTTTGGGCCACAAAACCACTTCCACCAAACTCAAAGGGTTGTTTCCCAGACAGGGATTAAGGCTTATAGTCCAGGACTACATTTAGCTTTAAATAGAGAATCTCCATTCAAAATGCTGTGTAGTCTAGGACTAGGCTTAATCCCTGTCTGTGAAACCAACCCAAAATGTTCTATTAGAAGTCTTTTCTGTCTGATGCTGCTCAGTCCCACAATAGTTTCAACATTTTCACTCTGTTTACAGCCTCACAGCATTAAAAATAAACAGTTAAAACAGTCTGAAAGAGTATTCCTGGATTTCTCTTTAATAGGGAATAAAGTACATTTGTCTATCTGTCTGTCTGTCTGTCAGATCTTTTAATAATGCAGTCAGCAGAAGAGGGACACGTCACCCCCATAGATCTACAAAATGAAGGATTCCAAGAGAAACTAATAAAGAAGGAGGAGGAAGAAGATGGAAGTTACTTCTGTAAGTAAATGTGGAGCAATTTGCCATGTTAGTACAGTACAGTGTGGTTAGTATAGTAGAAATAATAAGAGAATGTGGATAGTGGGATTAGAACCTGTACTTTACCGTACTGTCCTGTGGAGAAGTGCTGATACTTCCAGTCTGGATTAAATCTAAGTAGTATTTATTTGTGGTAACTAAACCCACAACCTTCAGTTTCCTCCAGTTGTTGAGTTTCTTCTTCACATATTGATGAATTTCAGGTGAAGGATCTTTAATCCCTGTGGAACACGTCACCTCTGAGGAACACCTCACCCCAGAGGAGCAACAGTGTGGAGGTTTCCAGATGAAGCCTGTAAAGAAGGAAGAAGCTGAAGATAAAGATGAACTCAGTAAGATATTTTTTATCTTGAGTAAATTAAGATTTGGATTGAATAGAATCAGAGGAACCTGGGATGAAGCATCATACAGTGAAAGCTTGTATTGTGCTCATGCAGATCAGTGTGAGCAGGAAATGATGAATGCAGGATGAATCACGTTACAGGACTTTAGCATCAGATCTCAGTTTAAGTCAAGTCAACTTTATTTATATAGCGCTTTTTACAATATACATTGTCTCAAAGCAACTTTACAAAATCCAGGACCAACAGATACAAAAACCCCTGTTGAGCAAGCCGAGGGCGACTGTGGCAAGGAAAAACTCCCTGAAAATTACAGGAAGAAACCTTGAGAGGAACCAGACTCAACAGGGCCCATCCTTCTTGGGTGGTCTGGAGGATACTTTAAATAAATACACGATTTACACAAATCATACAAACACAGAATTGAATGATCTAAAAGTCATACAGTGGTAATAAATAGATAAATAAACAATTAAATAATAATAGAGTTGTTATCCGCTCTAGTCTTCAATAAAGTCTGTAGTGATTTCTTGTCGTTGCAATTACTCCAGACCCGTCACATCTGACAGGAGCAGCATCGTTGTCCCGGCAGTCTCGACTTTAATCCTTAACCTCGGCGGGTAAACAGGTTTCCATCAGAATGCCCTCGGGGTAAAACAACAGAGAATGTAGTTAATAATGTACAATGCTAGTTGACAAACAGTTTTACAGAGAGTTTTAGACTCCGGCAGCCCTAATTATTACAGCATAACTAAAAGGGAGAGCGAGCAGGTAACAAGGTCATGAAGGCTTTCACAGGACATCAGCGCCCACCTCTCCTACCCAAACCAGAGTGATTGGACAAGAGAGGCAGAACGACAGCGACCCAACATCCCTGATCACCACAAGTTTCTATGACCAAGAACCCCCAAGCTCTGCGCCTTTGTCTATACTAATCAAAAGCCTGAGAAAATAAATATGTTTTCAGTTTAGACTTAAACATTGAGACTGTGTCCGAATACCGAACAGAGGCAGGAAGATTATTCCAGAGTTGTGGAGCTTTGTAAGAAAATGCTCTTCCACCAGCTTTGGTCTTTTTAATTTTAGGAACTATAAGTAACCCTGCATCTTGTGAACGAAGTGGACGTGCTGGGTTGTAGTAATTAATAAGCTCACTCAGATACTGTGGAGCCAGACCATGTAGCGCTTTATAGGTTAGTAAAAGTATTTTGTAATCAATGCGAAATTTAACTGGCAGCCAGTGTAGAGATGATAGAACAGGAGTGATATGATCAAATTTTTTAGTTCTAGTTAGCACTCGAGCTGCTGCATTTTGAACTAACTGGAGTTTGTTTAAGGATCTACCAGAGCATCCAGTTAGAAGAGCATTACAATAATCTAACCGAGAAGTTATAAACGCATGGATCAGTTTTTCGGCGTCATTAACAGATAGTATATTTCTTATTTTAGAGATATTACGCAAATGATAGAAAGCAACTCTAGTAATATTATTAATGTGTGTATCAAAGGAGAGATCTGAATCTATTGTGACACCTAAGTTTTTTACATCTGGGCTGGGAGTAACAGAGAACGTGTTTAAGTTTAGCACCAGGTTAGACAACTTGTCTCTTGCAGCTTTAGAGCCAACAAGTAAAACCTCAGTTTTATCTGAATTAAGTAAAAGAAAATTACACGACATCCAGTTTTTTATGTCGTTTACACAATCTTCTATCTTACTGATTGTGTCAGTTTAACAATTACTAACAGTATTTATTATTTATAATGTTATAAATGTATTTATTATTTATAATGTTATAAATGTATTGATTATTTATAATGTTATAAATGTATTTGATTATTTATAATGTTATAAATGTGTTTGATTATTTATAATGTTATAAATGTATTTGATTATTTTCTGCTTCAGAACTGAACAAGGATTTCTGCTGCTCCTCGTGTCCACGTTCCTCTACAATCCAAAATCAGCTCCACAATCACATCAAGAGCTGCAACCATGATAAATATGAGACTCTGGTGAAGATTAAGACTGAACATGAGTATCTGACGCCCACCAGAAGCTCCAGTAATCAGCAAACGTCCTCTGGTACTGTCAGCATTAACACCTCTCTCAGTCCCACACAGGAAGAAGGAAACGTCTGCTCACAGTGTGGGAAGAGCTTCAGGTTCCTGAGTTTTCTCAAAATACACCAGCGCATTCACACTGGAGAGAAACCGTATCAGTGCTCACAGTGTGGAAAGAGTTTTATTACACAGAGTGATCTAAAAAAACACCAGCGCATTCACACTGGAGAAAAACCGTATTTCTGCTCACAGTGTGGGAAGCGTTTTAATGCACAGAGTAAGCTCAAAATACACCAGCGCATTCACACTGGAGAGAAACCATATCGGTGCTCACAGTGTGGAAAGAGTTTTAATACAAAGAGTGAGCTCAAAATACACCAGCGCATTCACAGTGGACAGAAACCGTATCAGTGCTCACAGTGTGGAAAGAGTTTTAATCAACAGGGTCATCTCAAAACACACCAGCGCATTCACAGTGGAGAGAAACCGTATCAGTGCTCACAGTGTGGGAAGGGTTTTAATACAAAGAGTGATCTGAAAAAACACCAGCACATTCACACTGGAGAGAAACCGTATCAGTGCTCACAGTGTGGAAAAAGTTTTAATCAACAGAGTCATATCAAAATCCACCAGCGCATTCACACTGGAGAGAAACCGTATCAGTGCTCACAATGTGGTAGGGGTTTTAATACAAATAATGATCTCATAACACACCAGCGCATTCACACCGGAGAGAAACCATATCAGTGCTCACAGTGTGGAAAGAGTTTTAATACAAAGAGTGAGGTTAAAATACACCAGCGCATTCACACTGGAGAGAAACCGTATCAGTGCTCACAGTGTGGGAAGAGTTTTATTCAACTGAGTCATCTCAAAATCCACCAGCGCATTCACACTGGAGAGAAACCGTATCAGTGCTCACAGTGTGGGAAGAGTTTTAATCAACAGAGTCATTTCAAAATCCACCAGCGCATTCACACTGGAGAGAAACCGTATCAGTGCTCACATTGTGGGAAGAGTTTTAATCAACAGAGTGCTTTCAAAACACACCAGCGCATTCACACTGGAGAGAAACCGTATCAGTGCTCACAGTGTGGAAAGAGTTTTATTACACAGAGTGATCTAAAAAAACACCAGCGCATTCACACTGGAGAAAAACCGTATTTCTGCTCACAGTGTGGGAAGCGTTTTAATGCACAGAGTAAGCTCAAAATACACCAGCGCATTCACACTGGAGAGAAACCATATCGGTGCTCACAGTGTGGAAAGAGTTTTAATACAAAGAGTGAGCTCAAAATACACCAGCGCATTCACAGTGGACAGAAACCGTATCAGTGCTCACAGTGTGGAAAGAGTTTTAATCAACAGGGTCATCTCAAAACACACCAGCGCATTCACAGTGGAGAGAAACCGTATCAGTGCTCACAGTGTGGGAAGGGTTTTAATACAAAGAGTGATCTGAAAAAACACCAGCACATTCACACTGGAGAGAAACCGTATCAGTGCTCACAGTGTGGAAAAAGTTTTAATCAACAGAGTCATATCAAAATCCACCAGCGCATTCACACTGGAGAGAAACCGTATCAGTGCTCACAATGTGGTAGGGGTTTTAATACAAATAATGATCTCATAACACACCAGCGCATTCACACCGGAGAGAAACCATATCAGTGCTCACAGTGTGGAAAGAGTTTTAATACAAAGAGTGAGGTTAAAATACACCAGCGCATTCACACTGGAGAGAAACCGTATCAGTGCTCACAGTGTGGGAAGAGTTTTATTCAACTGAGTCATCTCAAAATCCACCAGCGCATTCACACTGGAGAGAAACCGTATCAGTGCTCACAGTGTGGGAAGAGTTTTAATCAACAGAGTCATTTCAAAATCCACCAGCGCATTCACACTGGAGAGAAACCGTATCAGTGCTCACATTGTGGGAAGAGTTTTAATCAACAGAGTGCTTTCAAAACACACCAGCGCATTCACACTGGAGAGAAACCGTATCAGTGCTCACATTGTGGAAAGAGCTTTAATCAACAAAGTGCTCTCAAAACACACCAGCGCATTCACACTGGAGAGAAACCATATCAGTGCTCACATTGTGGAAAGAGCTTTAATCAACAGAGTGCTCTCAAAACACACCAGCGCATTCACACTGGAGAGACATTAGCTGCATCCAGAATCGCATACTGACAGAGTCTGTACTAGATTGGAGGAAGTACGCAGCGCTTTCAGTACAGAAGTGTGCAGTATGCACACAACACTAGGGGTGGGCGATATGGCCTTTAAAAAATATCATGATATCTTAGCGATAATGATATTCACTCGGGATACATAAGAACACACTTGTTTTGCAGACACTCAGGAAATTTAAGGTACAAATGTTACTAAATGTCCATTAAATTAAGCATCACTTCCAGTAGGGCTGGGTGATATGGTTAAAAAACTCATATTCCCATATAAATGTACGATATAATGTAAACTTAAAGTACACCGCATTCCTAATTATTATGCAAATTGGATTTAAGTGTCATAAAGATTACATTTTTTGTTTCTCAATTTAACTCATGGATGGTATTGTGTCTCATGGCTCTTTGGATCACTGAAATCAATCTTAGACACCTGTGATAATTAGTTTGCCATTTAAAGGAAAACTACTTAAGAAGGACGTTCCACATTATCAAGCAGGCCACAGGTTTCAAGCAACATGGGAAAGAAAAAGGATCTCTCTGCTGCCGAAAAGCATCAAATAGTGCAATGCCTTGGACAAGGTATGAAAACATTTGATATTTCACGAAAACTTAAGCCTGATCTTCGTACTGTGAAGAGATTAGTGGCTGATTCAGAGCACAGATGGGTTCGTGCAGATAAAGGCAGAATGAGGAAGGTTTCTGCCAGACAAGTTCATCGGATTAAGAGAGCAGCTGCTAAAATGCCATTACAAACCAGCAAACAGGTATTTGAAGCTGCTGGTGCCTCTGGAGTCCAGCGAACCTCAAGGTGTAGGATCCTCCAGAGGCTTGCAATTGTGCATAAACCTACTATTCGGCCACCCCTTACCAGTGCTCACAAGCAGAAACGGTTGCAGTGGGCCCAGACATACATGATGAGTACCGTGCAACCCTGGATGGTCCAGATGGATGGATTAGTGGATGGTCACCATGTCCCAACAAGGCTGCGATGTCAGCAAGGAGGTGAAGGAGTTATGTTTTGGGCCTTCGGGTTCCTGAAGGTGTGAAAATTACCTTGGCAAAGTATATAGAGTTTCTGACTGACCACTGGTACAAAAAGAACAATCGTGCCTTTCTGCAGCAAAATCATCTTCATGCATGACAAATCTGGTGCTGCAAAGATTACCTCTGTGTCATTGGCTGCTATGGGCATAAAATGAGAGAAACTTGTGGTGTGGCCACCATCCTCCCTGACCTTAACCCTATTGAGAACCTTTGGAGTATCCTCAAGCAAAAGATCTATTATGGTGGGAGGCAGTTCACATCAAAACAGCAGCTCTTGGAGGCTATTCTGACATCCTGCAAAGAAACTCAAGCAGAAACTCTCCAAAAACTCACAAGTTCAATGGATGCAAGAATTGTGAAGGTGATATGAAAGAAGGGGTCCTGTGTTAACATGTACAGTGTATCACAAAAGTGAGTACACCCCTCACATTTCTGCAAATATTTCATTACATCTTTTCATGGGACAACACTATAGACATGAAACTTGGATATCACTTAGAGTAGTCAGTGTACAACTTGTATAGCAGTCTTCTGAAAATAACTCAACACACAGCCATTAATGTCTAAATAGCTGGCAACATAAGTGAGTACACCCCACAGTGAACATGTCCAAATTGTGCCCAAATGTGTCGTTGTCCCTCCCTGGTGTCATGTGTCAAGGTCCCAGGTGTAAATGGGGAGCAGGGCTGTTAAATTTGGTGTTTTGGGTACAATTCTCTCATACTGGCCACTGGATATTCAACATGGCACCTCATGGCAAAGAACTCTCTGAGGATGTGAGAAATAGAATTGTTGCTCTCCACAAAGATGACCTGGGCTATAAGAAGATTGCTAACACCCTGAAACTGAGCTACAGCATGGTGACCAAGGTCATACAGCGGTTTTCCAGGACAGGTTCCACTCGGAACAGGCTTCGCCAGGGTCGACCAAAGAAGTTGAGTCCACGTGTTCGGCGTCATATCCAGAGGTTGGCTTTAAAAAATAGACACATGAGTGCTGCCAGCATTGCTGCAGAGGTTGAAGACGTGGGAGGTCAGCCTGTCAGTGCTCAGACCATACGCCGCACACTGCATCAACTCGGTCTGCATGGTCGTCATCCCAGAAGGAAGCTGACGCACAAGAAAGCCCGCAAACAGTTTGCTGAAGACAAGCAGTCCAAGAACATGGATTACTGGAATGCCCTGTGGTCTGACGAGACCAAGATAAACTTGTTTGGCTCAGATGGTGTCCAGCATGTGTGGCGGCGCCCTGGTGAGAAGTACCAAGACAACTGTATCTTGCCTACAGTCAAGCATGGTGGTGGTAGCATCATGGTCTTGGGCTGCATGAGTGTTGCTGGCACTGGGGAGCTGCAGTTCATTGAGGGAAACATGAATTCCAACATGTACTGTGACATTCTGAAACAGAGCATGATCCCCTCCCTTCGAAAACTGGGCCTCATGGCAGTTTTCCAACAGGATAACGACCCCAAACACAACCTCCAAGATGACAACTGCCTTGCTGAGGAAGCTGAAGGTAAAGGTGATGGACTAAACCCAATTGAGCACCTGTGGCGCATCCTCAAGTGGAAGGTGGAGGAGTTCAAGGTGTCTAACATCCACCAGCTCCGTGATGTCATCATGGAGGAGTGGAAGAGGATTCCAGTAGCAACCTGTGCAGCTCTGGTGAACTCCATGCCCAGGAGGGTTAAGGCAGTGCTGGATAATAATGGTGGTCACACAAAATATTGACACTTTGGGCACAATTTGGACATGTTCACTGTGGGGTGTACTCACTTATGTTGCCAGCCATTTACACATTAATGGCTGTGTGTTGAGTTATTTTCAGAAGACAGTAAATCTACACTGCTATACAAGTTGTACACTGACTACTCTAAGTTATATCCAAGTTTCATTTCTATAGTGTTGTCCCATGAAAAGATGTAATAAAATATTTGCAGAAATGTGAGGGGTGTACTCACTTTCGTGATACACTGTAACTTGGTCTGTTAGGATGTTTTTGATTGAAATATCTTTTGATTTCAGTGAATGCTGCCAATTCAACAAATGACCATTTTCAGTTCTTTACAACCTATGAAATGTTTTGAAACTCTGTTGTGCAAAATAATTTGGAACAGTGATTTTTTTTTTTTTTTGAAGAATATACTGTTATCAATGGGAGGTTTGTTCAATAAAATTCGATTTATACTCTATAACGGTTGATGATTTAAAAATTAGCAGTGACCGACACTCCTTGTACTCACGCGGATGCTTTTGCTTTAGGTGCTGAAGTAAATGTGATGTTGCCACTGTTTGTCGTGATTGTATTTACAGTCGTTTGTTTGGAGTCTGACCTTCTGTATCCGAAAAACTTCCACACCAGTGATGTAGCTCACCTATTAGGGACTAGTTCATACTCAGTGCTCAGCGCCCTGGTGCGCCTGCCACCTACACCCCCGCCCCCGCTGTAGTTACGCCCCTGTGCAACACGTATAACATCCTGTCAACCCACATCGTTAACTATGTTAAAGCGTTTATACAGTCCATCGTGATCTATTTAAGGTCCGTGTACCTTTGGTCATTCGTTTTTCACTTCAAATCCCAAAGTTAAAAAAACAGGAACACGGGGCGTTATTCGTATTTTATTTCAAGTTCAAAAATCAAATAACAAACAAGCAGAAATTGAAAAACGGCTCGTATTTTAATTTTACGAAATCAACTTTTTTAATCAGTTCAACTGATAAAATAATAAAAATGTTACGCCGCGCCCCCTGTTCTGACTTGTGTCTGCCGTAGTTTTTCCTGCCCTTGTAATTCACATAAGAACTACTGTACTTTTTCTTTAAAAAAATAAAGGTTATTGTAAGAAAAAGAATGTTGTTTTCTAATGTCTGACCTGTCATGTAATGTGCATTACAAATATATTGTCTGGCCCTTTAAGAATGTTAAGTGTACTATGCTAGGGCATAGGGAGCAAGTGTGTAGGGAAGATATCAGAAATGATCGATTTCGGTTGTGCTTATGTTCACTTGTGTGACATAAGTAGCGTTCTGCTTCCTGCACTTTTAAGAAATGCAAATTACCACAGAGACACATTGTGGCACAAACAGCCCAATAAAAATCGTTTGATTAAAATTTTTAATCTCGAAACTTTGAAATTACAGATGGCTGTCTGAAGGGTGGACCCCATGTATACACTTTTTACAAACTGTTGACTGTTGTAGTTTTGAACTGATTGATCTGATTTTAAAGTAAACTGCTATCAACAAGTTGAGTTGTTTGTAGTGAACTGATTACCCCTCCCCCACTGAGGTGATGTTAAGCTGCATCTGAAATCTCATACTTACAGAGTCTGTACTAGATTGGAGGAAGTACGCAGCGCTCAGCCGGTAAAGAAGTGCGCGGCGCTTTCAGTACAGAAGTGTGCAGTATGCACACAAACAACCCTACGTACTACGTCCACCATCTTACCAACGTCAAGTGATGACCTGAGGACGTGATGATGTAATATCACCATAGTTACATTAAAAGCTCATTACAAGCCCCACTCATGGATATTTATCGTCTTTTTGCGCTAATTATAACGTTATTTAGGGTTGTATACAATAACAACATTTTTCTTTTGTTTATCTTACAAAATTTGTGAATAAGTGCCGGTGCTGACTTGCCACTAATTTCAGTCCAGACAGAGTGGGTTTGACAGTGGTGTTTAGGGCAGCTGAAACATCAAAACTTTACATTCAGGTGTAGCTTTCATCAGTCTCTACATGCTCTTCACCACTGTGCTGGTGTTCTCCTGAGCAGATCAGGCTTATCATCGTGTTCGTGTCTACCAGCGCCTCCGCAGATGTACCTTTGAACCGACATAGCACTTTAAGCTTGCCTGGTTTTTTACAATGGTGGAATAACACCCATGCTCATATGGCCTCATTTTCTCAGCTTCACTTTTACTGCAGCTTTTTCTGATTTGGTGGCATGATCAGTAAAGATGGTGTCTAATTCTTCAGTGCAGTGCGGTGCTGGAACATGCTGGAGTTACCCAGGTGAAATTGCTGTGGCAGGCAGGTCACAGTTGTTTAAAGTGGAAAGTTGTATTAAGTTCTCCAGCACCAGGCTTTCCTTAACTGCAGTTGGGAATTTCTGTGACATGTAGCCCCAGTTTCTCACCTCACCATCATTTTCTGTGGTGGGGTTGGTGTCGCAGGTTAGCTGGCCACGGGTGCTTCCTGAAATTCAGCTTCAAAGATTTTTGGTAAGGGCCACCCACGTTAGACTATTCTATAGGTTCAGGTCCCTCCATGGCACCGGTGATCTGAGCTACCTTTACTGTCTTACTTTAACCCACTGTGGTGGCTTGCATTGCATCTTGGGAATCTGTGCTGGTTCAGAGTAGACAGCAAAAGCTGTAAATGATGTGTGTCCTTTATCACTATTAAAGGGGCAGTTGTAGCCTAGCCTAGTTGTAGCCCAGCGGTTAAGGTACTGGACTAGTAATTAAACGGTCGCTTGTTCAAACCCCACCACTGCCAGGTGGCCAATGTTGGGCCCTTGAGCAAGGCCCTTGACCCTCAATTGCTCAGACAACATAGTGTCACAATACTGTAAGTCGCTTTGAAGTTACTGTTGTAGTACCACCAAATTGGATGTGGTTTAAAGAAACTCCAGTGTCCTGCACAGAGCCCTGACCTTAGCTCCACTCAACAGCTCTGAGATGAACCGGAACACCGACTGAGGCTTTTTTTTTTTTTTACAATGCATCAGTGCCCAGCCATACAAATGCTTTTTTACTGAGTTCCCACAGACACACTTCAAAGTCTCTTAAGAAGCTTCTCAGAAAAACGACTAGCTAAAAAGATCACACAGAGGTCACTGTGTTAGTACCGTTTGTTTTTACATTTATTTTGCTTTCTGTTTACAGTATTTGTCATTATTTTGCAGTATTTAATTTATAATTAATTAATTAATTAAAGTTGGAAGTGTGTGTGGAAGTTGTACACACAAGAAACGACAACAATATAATAGTGTTAATTAGTGTTAATCTTAATAATATGTTGTGTGGCATTTAAAAACTTCCACACACACTTTATACACACACACACACTTTTTCTCCGGTTGACCTACCCTGTGGGGGGACCTGAGGCCATTTCAATGAAACTTTGTCAGATGACTTAAATTAAGGCTTTCTATTGGTTGAAATGATTGTGCCTGTGGGGACTTTGATTCAGGTTTGCTGGTTTGGTGTGCAATTAGGTGGCAGTCCCCACCAGGATATATAAACAAGTACACATTATACTCACATGTAATACACACACCTTATACACACGTAACACAGACACGTAATACACACATGTAATACACACATAATACACACACAGGGTGTGTCATGGTATGGGGGTGTACCAGTACCAGGGTCTGTCATGGTATGGGGGTATGTCAGTACCAGGGTGTGTCATGGTATGGGTTGTGTCAATACCAGTACCAGGGTGTGTCAGTACCAGTACCAGGGTGTGTCATGGTATGGGGTGTGTCAGTACCAGTACCAGGGTGTGTCATGGTATGGGGGTGTGTCAGTACCTGGGTGTGTCATGGTATGAGGGTGTGTCAGTACCAGGGTGTGTCATGGTATGGGTTGTACCAGTACCAGGGTGTGTCAGTACCAGTACCAGGGTGTGTCATGGTATGGGTTGTGTCAGTACCAGTACCAGGGTGTGTCATGTTATGGGGTGTGTCAGTACCAGTACCAGGGTGTGTCATGGTATGGGGGTGTGTCAGTACCAGGGTGTGTCATGGTATGGGTTGTGTCAGTACCAGGGTGTGTCATGGTATGGGGTGTGTCATGTTATGGGGTGTGTCAGTACCAGTACCAGGGTGTGTCATGGTATAAGTTGTGTCAGTACCAGTACCAGGGTGTTTCATAGTATGGGGGTGTGTCAGTACCCGGGTGTGTCATGGTATGAGGGTGTGTCAGTACCAGGGTGTGTCATGGTATGGGGGTGTGTCAGTACCAGGGTGTGTCATGGTATGGGTTGTGTCAGTACCAGTACCAGGGTGTGTCATGGTATGGGGGTGTGTCAGCACCCGGGTGTGTCATGGTATGGGTTGTGTCAGTACCAGGGTGTGTCATGGTATGGGGTGTGTCATGTTATGGGGTGTGTCAGTACCAGTACCAGGGTGTGTCATGGTATGGGTTGTGTCAGTACCAGTACCAGGGTGTGTCATGGTATGGGGTATGTCAGTACCCGGGTGTGTCATGGTATGGGTTGTGTCAGTACCCGGGTGTGTCATGGTATGGGTTGTGTCAGTACCAGGGTGTGTCATGGTATGGGGGTGTGTCAGTACCCGGGTGTGTCATGGTATGGGGTGTGTCAGTACCACTACTAGGGTGTATCATGGTATGGGGGTGTGTCAGTACCAGGGTGTATCATGGTATGGGGGTGTGTCAGTACCAGGGTGTGTCATGGTATGGGGGTGTGTCAGTACCAGGGTGTGTCATGGTATGGGGAGTGTCAGTACCAGGATGTGTCATGGTATGGGGGTGTACCAGTACCAGGGTGTGTCATGGTATGGGTTGTGTCAGTACCAGGGTGTGTCATGGTATGGGGGTGTGTCAGTACCAGTACCAGGGTGTGTCATGGTATGGGGGTGTGTCAGTACCCGGGTGTGTCATGGTATGAGGGTGTGTCAGTACCAGGGTGTGTCATGGTATGGGTTGTGTCATTACCAGTACCAGGGTGTGTCATGTTATGGGGTGTGTCAGTACCAGTACCAGGGTGTGTCATGGTATGGGTTGTGTCAGTACCAGTACCAGGGTGTGTCATGGTATGGGTTGTGTCAGTACCAGTACCAGGGTGTGTCATGTTATGGGGTGTGTCAGTACCAGTACCAGGGTGTGTCATGGTATGGGTTGTGTCAGTACCAGTACCAGGGTGTATCATGGTATGGGGGTGTGTCAGTACCAGGGTGTGTCATGGTATGGGGGTGTGTCAGTACCCGGGTGTGTCATGGTATGGGGTGTGTCAGTACCACTACTAGGGTGTATCATGGTATGGGGGTGTGTCAGTACCAGGGTGTATCATGGTATGGGGGTGTGTCAGTACCAGGGTGTGTCATGGTATGGGGGTGTGTCAGTACCAGGGTGTGTCATGGTATGGGGAGTGTCAGTACCAGGATGTGTCATGGTATGGGGGTGTACCAGTACCAGGGTGTGTCATGGTATGGGTTGTGTCAGTACCAGGGTGTGTCATGGTATGGGGGTGTGTCAGTACCAGTACCAGGGTGTGTCATGGTATGGGGGTGTGTCAGTACCCGGGTGTGTCATGGTATGAGGGTGTGTCAGTACCAGGGTGTGTCATGGTATGGGTTGTGTCATTACCAGTACCAGGGTGTGTCATGTTATGGGGTGTGTCAGTACCAGTACCAGGGTGTGTCATGGTATGGGTTGTGTCAGTACCAGTACCAGGGTGTGTCATGGTATGGGTTGTGTCAGTACCAGTACCAGGGTGTGTCATGTTATGGGGTGTGTCAGTACCAGTACCAGGGTGTGTCATGGTATGGGTTGTGTCAGTACCAGTACCAGGGTGTGTCATGGTATGTGGGTGTGTCAGTACCCGGGTGTGTCATGGTATGAGGGTGTGTCAGTTCCAGGGTGTGTCTTGGTATGGGTTGTGTCAGTACCAGTACCCAGGGGTGTCATGGTATGGGGGTGTGTCAGTACCCGGGTGTGTCATGGTATGGGGGTGTGTCAGTACCAGTACCAGGGTGTGTCATGGTATGGGGGTGTGTCAGTACCAGTACCAGGGGTGTCATGGTATGGGGGTGTGTCAGTACCAGGGTGTATCATGGTATGGGGGTGTGTCAGTACCCGGGTGTAACATGGTATGGGGGTGTGTCAGTACCAGGGTGTGTCATGGTATGGGGCTGTGTCAGTACCAGTACCAGGGTGTATCATGGTATGTGGGTGTGTCAGTACCCGGGTGTGTCATGGTATGAAGGTGTGTCAGTTCCAGGGTGTGTCATGGTATGGGTTGTGTCAGTACCAGTACCAGGGTGTGTCATGGTATGGGTTGTGTCAGTACCCGGGTGTGTCATGGTATGGGGTATGTCAGTACCAGGGTGTGTCATGGTATGGGTTGTGTCAGTACCCGGGTGTGTCTTGGTATGGGTTGTGTCAGTACCAGTACCCAGGGGTGTCATGGTATGGGGGTGTGTCAGTACCCGGGTGTGTCATGGTATGGGGGTGTGTCAGTACCAGTACCAGGGTGTGTCATGGTATGGGGGTGTGTCAGTACCAGTACCAGGGGTGTCATGGTATGGGGGTGTGTCAGTACCAGGGTGTATCATGGTATGGGGGTGTGTCAGTACCCGGGTGTATAATGGTATGGGGGTGTGTCAGTACCAGGGTGTGTCATGGTATGGGGCTGTGTCAGTACCAGTACCAGGGTGTATCATGGTATGGGGGTGTGTCAGTACCAGGGTGTGTCATGGTATGGGGGTGTGTCATGGTTTGGGGTGTGTCAGTACCAGGGTGTGTCATGGTATGGGGGTGTGTCAGTACCAGTACCAGGGTGTGTCATGGTATGGGGTGTGATTCACTGTGTGGAATTAACAAACCACTCTGGACAGGTTGCCAGACACACCTAAACAAACACACTTATACCTAGGGTACCCCTTTACCCCCAGGACATGGGGAGAACATGCAAATTCTTTCCGGTAATCAAACCCAGGACCCTCCAGAAGCCGTCCCACAGTGGAAATCAAGTCAGTATATGTGCAGTCACATGAATCCAGTCATGCCCATATATGGTAAA
Organism: Trichomycterus rosablanca; assembly: GCF_030014385.1. Taxonomy (NCBI): domain Eukaryota; kingdom Metazoa; phylum Chordata; class Actinopteri; order Siluriformes; family Trichomycteridae; genus Trichomycterus; species Trichomycterus rosablanca. Next base: position 91,369 of record NW_026946966.1, on the reverse strand, counting down.
GGTAAATTCACTCTGCTCCCTCGGAACGCTGTGACATCACAATGTGGACCTGTGCTCTTCAGCAGCAGCATTTTGATTTTCTCCTCATTTACGATGGCTGCTTCTCTGAGACAGAGGTTTCTGCGTGTGCTGTGTTGCGGGGCGCCTCCCCGGGTGTCCTCCGGGGGCGACCCGGGTCACGGGGGCGGTGCGGAGGCCGAGGAAGCGCTCCTGATGGAGGGGTTTCTGTTTAAGAGGACCAGGAGTGTGTTTAAAACCTGGAACAGGTCTGTACACTGATGCTTAGTCTATATATTAGGAATTATATATCTATACACTCAACATTATATATATACACTATTATATTTATACACTTAATATTATATACATAGACACACATTATATCTATAAACTCAATATTATATATATACACTCAATATTATATATATATATATACACGATGTGTTTGATCTCTGCAGGCGGTGGTTCATCATACAGAACAATCAGCTTCTTTACAAGAAGAGGTTTAAGGTAGGTCACATGACTTTATATGATCCAAATCAGCTCTTTCCTGGACTCTGTGAAATACCCATAATGTACCGCGGCCATACGCCCCTCATCATTCGGGCGCATTACAGCAGAAGTCGACTTCTGTGCCGGGCTGTGTCCCAAACCACCCCCGTCATGTTTACGTCTGGGATGATTTCACCGGCATTTATATCATCAACTGTATAAATAAGAAGGTTTTATGTTCTATTCCCCCAGCGTGACTTCATGGTGCTGGCTGAAGACCTGCAGCGCTGTTCGGTCCAGAGCTGCGAGGACGCCGGGCGACGCTTCTGCTTCCGGGTGGTCACGCCCACAAGGTAAGTCCAGATCTATAATCACAGATAGATAGACAGATAGACAGATAATCAATAGACAGACAGACAGATGATCAATAGACAGACAGATAGATGATCAATAGACATATAGATAGGCAGACAGACAGATAGATGATCAATAGACAGACAGACAGATAACCAATAGACAGACAGATGATCAATAGACAGACAGACAGATGATCAATAGACAGATAGATAGGCAGACAGACAGATAGATGATCAATAGACAGACAGACAGATAACCAATAGACAGACAGATGATCAATAGACAGACACAGATGATCAATAGACAGATAGACACATATTAGACATACAAATAGTCAGACAGACAAATAGACAGAGAGACAGCCAGATAGATGATCAATACACAGACAATAGATATATAGACAAGATAATTGATAGATAGACAGACAGACAGACAGACAGATGACCAATAAACAGACAGACAGATAGATGCTAGATAGACAGATGGATAGACTGATAGACAAGAAGACAGATTATAGATAAATAGATACAGTGGGGCCAAAAAGTATTTAGTCAGCCACTGATTGTGCAGGTTCTCCTACTTAGAAAGATGAGAGAGGTCTGTAATTTTCATCATAGCTACACTTCAACTATGAGAGACAAAATGAGAAAAAAAAAATCCAGGAAATCACATTGTAGGATTTTTAAAGAATTTATTTGTAAATTATGGTGGAAAATAAGTATTTGGTCAAAAACAAACAAGCAAGATTTCTGGCTCTCACAGACCTGTAACTTCTTCTTTAAGAAGCTCTTCTGTCCTCCACTCGTTACCTGTATTAATGGCACCTGTTTGACCTTGTTATCTGTATAAAATACACCTGTACACAGCCTCAAACAGTCAGACTCCAAACTCAACCATGGCCAAGACCAAAGAAAATTGTAGACCTGCACCAGGCTGGGAAGAGTGAATCTACAATAGGCAAGCAGGTTGGTGTGAATAAATCAACTGTGGGAGCAATTGTAAGAAAATGGAAGACATACAAGACCATTGATAATCTTCCTCGATCTGGGGCTCATCCCGTGGGGTCAAAATAATCATGAGAACGGTGAGCAAAAATGCCAGAACTACACGGAGGGACCTGATGAATGACCTGCAGAGAGCTGGGACCAAATTAACAAAGGCTACCATCAGTAACACACTACGTCGAGAAGTACTCAAATCCTGCAGTTTCAGGCGTGTCCCCCTGCTTAAGCCAGTACATGTCCAGGCCCGTCTGAAGTTTGCCAGAGAGCATTTGGATGATCCAGAAGAGGATTGGGAGAATATCATGTGGTCAGATGAAACCAAAATGGAACTTTTTGGTAAAAACTCAACTCGTCGTGTTTGGAGGAAGCAGAATCCTGAGTTGCACCATACCTACTGTGAAGCATGGGGGTGGAAACATCATGCTTTGGGGCTGTTTTTCTGCAAAGGGGACAGGACGACTGATCCGTGTTAAGGGAAGAATGAACGGGGCCATGTATCGTGAGATTTTAAGCCAAAACCTCCTTCCATCAGTGAGAGCATTGAAGATGGAATGTGGCTGGGTCTTCCAGCATGACAATGATCCCAAACACAGCGCTCGGGCAACGAAGGAGTGGCTCCGTAAAAAGCATTTCAAGGTCCTGAAGTGGCCTAGCCCGTCTCCAGACCTCAACCCCATAGAAAATTTGTGGAGGGAGTTTAAAGTCTGTGTTGCCCCAAAACATCACTGCTCTAGAGGAGATCTGCATGGAGGAATGGGCCAAAATAGCAGCTACAGTGTGTGCAAACCTGGTGAAGACTTACAGGAAACGTTTGGCCTCTGTCATTGCCAACAAAGGTTATGTTACAAAGTATTGAGTTGAACTTTTGTTATTGACCAAATACTTATTTTCCACCATAATTTACAAATAAATTCTTTAAAAATCCTACAATGTGATTTCCTGGATTTTTTTTTTCTCATTTTGTTTCTCATAGTTGAAGTGTACCTATGATGAAAATTACAGACCTCTCTCACCTTTCTAAGTAGGAGAACCTGCACAATCAGTGGCTGAGTAAATACTATTTGGCCCCACTGTAATTAATAGACAGACAGACAGACAGACAGACAGACAGACAGACAGACAGACAAATATTAGCCAGACAAATAGATAGTCAGACAGACAGATAGATAGATAGACAGACAGCTAGATAGATGATCAATAGACAAACAGACAGATGTTCCATAAACAGACAGACAGATTCTAGATAGACATATGAATAGACAGATAGACAAGAAGATAATTGATAGACAGACAGATAGATTATCAAAAGACAGATCAATAGACAGACTATTTATCTATCTTTCTATCCATTTGTCTGTCTCAATGTCTGTCTATCTATCTGTTTATCTATCTACTCAATCTGTCTGTCTGTCTGCATCCTATATAATCTGTATCTATCACCGTGTGTGTACAGGAGCTGTACGTTCCAGGCCGACTGTGAGGCAGGTAGACGGGCGTGGATCAGCGCCATTCAGAACCTGACTGAGAGAGAAGAAGGAACAGTCAAGAGCGAGGTGAATTATCATCACCACTATACTCCGGGAGGGGAGGGGTTCGGTTCTCGGCTCTGTAACACCAGTTTAATGCGTCTGAATCAGGAGGAATCAGACGGGTACGAGGACGATTCGAAATCAGACTCCAGTAAGACGTTAGTGGACGGGGAGATTCAGTTGGAGGACTCAGACTCGAGCGAGCAGACAGACTCCCAGGGACCGCGGGCGTCTTCTAAAGCTCCAGGTAACCTTAACACCACCACATTCAAGTCCGACACTATTGAACTGTAGTGACTATGTAATTAACCCTTGGGCTTCATAGGTGGGATCAGTTCTGGAGAAGTCGTCTGCGATGCTCCCGAGAACAAGAGTGAGTATGCCGAACCTTTATTTGGACCCTTATTTTTGGTCTACATGAGCCCATGAAGCATCATTGGTGATACTTGTGTTGAAGATGCTGAAGGAGAACCTGCTGAGGAAGAACCTGCTGAAGGAGATCCCGGTGAAGGAGAAACCACTAAAGAAGAAACCACTAAAGGAGAAACCGGTGAAGGAGAACCCGGTGAAGGAGAACCTAGTGAAGGAAAAACCACTAAAGGAGAAACCGGTGAAGGAGAACCCGCTGAAGAAGAACCTGGTGAAGGAGAAACCGCTAAAGAAGAAACCACTAAAGGAGAAACCGGTGAAGGAGAACCCGGTGAAGGAGAACCCGGTGAAGGAAAAACCACTAAAGGAGAAACCGCTAAAGGAGAACCTGCTGAAGGAGAACCCGGTGAAGGAAAGACCGCTAAGGAAGAAACCACTAAAGGAGAAACCGGTGAAAGAGAACCCGCTAAAGGAGAACCTGCTGAAGGAGAAACCACCGATGGAGGACGTCAAGAGGAGGTGACGACCGACACGAACCCGAACAGCTTTGAGAGCCAATACACTGTTGGAGAGCTGCTGGGAAAGGGAGGCTGCGGTTCGGTCTACGAAGGCATCCATAAGGTGGACGGGAACCAGGTGAGTATCAGTTTGCTGTGTTGATCCTCCCCTTGGTCCTCCTATGGCTGCAGATACTTGTGACGACCTATCAGGACTCAGTGGGATGGATGGGATCTTCCAGCATGGCTAGAAGAGCATGACCCAGGCCCAGGCCCTCTAATTCTACAGACTTGAACCCACCTCGAATTGTCGTGTTGGCTCAATGGATCCTCCCCTGGGTCCTCCTATGTCTCCAGATACCTGCAACGACCTTCCAGGACCTTATTGGGTCACGGGGACTTCCGAGTACCACCCTGGCCCCCTGAATTCCCTTTGGTCCCAGACTTGAACCCAATTGAGCATCTATGGGACCTCCTTGATGGTCGTGTTGGCTCTACGGATCCTCCCCTGGATCCTCCCTTTGCTCCAGATACCTGTGACAACCTTCCAGGACCTTATAGGGTCACGGGGGCTTCCGAGTACCCTTCCCCCTGAATTCCCTTTGTTCCAATCTACAGATCCTCCCCAGGATCCTCCCTACAACCTACCGGGACATTATTCAGACAAACCCGGGATGCACACTAAGAAGATCTGAGTCCCTGATACCGGATACCACGGGATGCCTTTGGATGTCTCGTGGAGTCCACGTGTCGGTGGTCCGAGTTACTCCTGAAGAAGGTCTCATTTCGTGAGCTGGCTTCCCAGACTTGAACCCTAAGGAGCGCCTTGAGCAAATGCAGTCAGCACGGCTCCAGACACCCATGGCGACCTACTAGGACCTTATCGAGTCTCTCCCAACCCTTGTATTAAAAATCTACTAATGATCGTTTACTTGTGTGTGTTTAGGTTGCCATCAAATACGTGGTGAAGGATGAGGACCTCAGATTTACCAGGATTGTAAGTGACTTTACCTTTCAGATGAAGTAAATACCGTATAGACTGGATATACAGTGTATCACAAAAGTGAGTACACCCCTCACATTTCTGCAAATATTTCATTATATCTTTTCATGGGACAACACTATAGACATGAAACTTGGATATAACTTAGAGTAGTCAGTGTACAGCTTGTATAGCAGTGTAGATTTACTGTCTTCTGAAAATAACTCAACACACAGCCATTAATGTCTAAATAGCTGGCAACATAAGTGAGTACACCCCACAGTGAACATGTCCAAATTGTGCCCAAATGTGTCGTTGTCCCTCCCTGGTGTCATGTGTCAAGGTCCCAGGTGTAAATGGGGAGCAGGGCTGTTAAATTTGGTGTTTTGGGTACAATTCTCTCATACTGGCCACTGGATATTCAACATGGCACCTCATGGCAAAGAACTCTCTGAGGATGTGAGAAATAGAATTGTTGCTCTCCACAAAGATGGCCTGGGCTATAAGAAGATTGCTAACACCCTGAAACTGAGCTACAGCATGGTGGCCAAGGTCATACAGCGGTTTTCCAGGACAGGTTCCACTCGGAACAGGCTTCGCCAGGGTCGACCAAAGAAGTTGAGTCCACGTGTTAGGCGTCATATCCAGAGGTTGGCTTTAAAAAATAGACACATGAGTGCTGCCAGCATTGCTGCAGAGGTTGAAGACGTGGGAGGTCAGCCTGTCTGTGCTCAGACCATACGCCGCACACTGCATCAACTCGGTCTGCATGGTCGTCATCCCAGAAGGAAGCTGACGCACAAGAAAGCCAGCAAACAGTTTGCTGAAGACAAGCAGTCCAAGAACATGGATTACTGGAATGCCCTGTGGTCTGACGAGACCAAGATATACTTGTTTGGCTCAGATGGTGTCCAGCATGTGTGGCGGCGCCCTGGTAAGAAGTACCAAGACAACTGTATCTTGCCTACAGTCAAGCATGGTGGTGGTAGCATCATGGTCTTGGGCTGCATGAGTGTTGCTGGCACTGGGGAGCTGCAGTTCATTGAGGGAAACATGAATTCCAACATGTACTGTGACATTCTGAAACAGAGCATGATCCCCTCCCTTTGAAAACTGGGCCTCATGGCAGTTTTCCAACAGGATAACGACCCCAAACACAACCTCCAAGATGACAACTGCCTTGCTGAGGAAGCTGAAGGTAAAGGTGATGGACTAAACCCAATTGAGCACCTGTGGCGCATCCTGAAGTGGAAGGTGGAGGAGCACAAGGTGTCTAACATCCACCAGCTCCGTGATGTCATCATGAAGGAGTGAAAGAGGATTCCAGTAGCAACCTGTGCAGCTCTGGTGAATTCCATGCCCAGGAGGGTTAAGGCAGTGCTGGATAATAATGATGGTCACACAAAATATTGACACTTTGGGCACAATTTGGACATGTTCACTGTGGGGTGTACTCACTTATGTTGCCAGCCATTTAGACATTAATGGCTGTGTGTTGAGTTATTTTCAGAAGACAGTAAATCTACACTGCTATACAAGTTGTACACTGACTACTCTAACTTATATCCAAGTTTCATGTCTATAGTGTTGTCCCATGAAAAGATATAATAAAATATTTGCAGAAATGTGAGGGGTGTACTCACTTTTGTGATACACTGTACATTAAATCATTTGTTCTTGTCTCTTCTACCATCAGCCCGGCGAGACAGAGTTACTCCCCGTCGAGGTGGCCCTGATGCGCATGGTGTCCAGGCCGCCCGCCAACCCGTACGTGCTGAAGCTCCTGGAGTGGTTCGACACGCCCGAGCGCTGCATCCTGATCCTGGAGCGGCCCGTCCCCTGCGTAGACCTCTACCAGCTGATGCGCAAGAAGGGTAGGCTGAGGATGCAGTTTGCCCGGCATGTAATGCGGCAGGTTGTCCTGGCGGTGCTCCACTGCCGGGATCGCGGTGTCTTGCACAGGGACATTAAGCGCCAGAATGTCCTTCTGAACACGGAGACGCTGGAGGTGAAGCTGATCGACTTCGGATGCGGCGACCTGTTGAGGGACACTCCGTACTACACATATTCAGGTAACTGTGCACCAATGAGGGACGGGTACTTTGGTTTGGACTTTGGGTACTAGTTTGTCTTCTTTGTTCGTGTAGGCACGTGGGAATACTCGCCACCCGAGTGGATAACCAAGCAGAAGTACTATGGCTGCCCTGCGACCGTCTGGAGTCTGGGCGTACTGCTGTTTTTCTTGGTTTGTGGACGCCTGCCATTTCGGTCTAGGAAGGAGATCACCAAAGGGCGTCTAGTGTTCAAACCTGGTGTGTCTAATGGTAAGGAAATATATACATTAAGACCTGCAATTACGCTGACCAGGCATAACATTATTAGGTGAAGTGACTATCAAGGAGCGAATCGTGATGGATAAATGACTGGGTCTGAGTATCTCCAAATCTGCAGCTCTTGTGGGGTGGTCCAGGGAGGGTAGAGTGGTAAACCAGTGACAGGGTCATGGGCAGCCAAGGCTCGCTGATGCATGTGTGGCCCGATCCAGCAGAAGAGTTCCTGTAGCTCAAAGGTAGCAGCAGACCAGTAAGGATGCCCATGGTGACCCCTGTCCACGTCGCTCACCTGGGGGAACACATGGCACCAGGATGCACTATGGGAAGAAGTTCTGCCAACATTCTGCTGGGAAACTTTGGGTTGGGTCACTCTGACACGTAGCTCCTGACACGTAGCTCCTGACACGTAGCTCTGACACGTAGCATTTGAGGACCATGTCCACTCTTCCATGGATTCCCCAGATCTCGATTCAACCGAGCGTCCGTGGGATGTGCTGGACAAACGAGTCCGATCAATGGAGGCCACGTTATTAGGAAGGTGGTCATAATGTTATGCCTGATCGGTGTATCTTCTTCAGATCTAAACACCGTATAATTTAAATCTGCATTGTCGCACTCGCCAGCCTGCTGCCATCTGATCGAACAATGCCTCAAGAAGAAGCCCAGCAAGCGTCTCACCCTCGGGCAGATCCTCCTGCATGGGTGGTTTGATGAGTAACCGGAAGACTAGGTCCAGACGGTGTAGATCTTTACACTCATACTGGCGGCTGCAAAAAAGAGGGTAACACGGCAGAAAAACACGTATCAAATAATTCAAGTGATGTACGAATGATTTAATAACGTCTTGAGCGTTTCTCTCCTAGGATCTGCGCGTCTTCCAGCAAAGGTACGACCGGCTGATACAGATGCTGGAGAATCGTACTAATCGGATGTGGGCCGAAGTGGAGCTGACACAGATCGGGGTGAGTTTGACTCAGTCTGAAACTGGTACTATATTTACTACTATATGTGTCGACTGCCGGATGCCACCCATGCGGTTACCCATAGCGACTAAGCCATCAGTCAGAACCACAGTCCTACCGTTCTAATAGAAAATCTATTTTCCTTTTACTCACAGATCCAGCACGTCAACTTTATAGACATCGTCTTTGAGCTGGTGCTGCTGGGAATTCTGGGAAGAGCGACGGTGGATCAGATCATCTCAGTAAGAGAGTCTGTGCTCTATAGAGTCTAAAATTAATCTGTGCTGCCCTACAAGTGTAGTTAAACACACCATTGTTTAGTTGACGCAGTACCGGAGACGAAGGCTCTTTCTGGACCGGCTGATTGCTCTCATCTATTCGTGTGTTACGCCCAGATAGACTGAACGTGTTATTTATTCCATCTTCAGGTGTGTGTTCTTTACACCATGAATGATCTTGAATAGAACTGTCTGCTAGTAATCTGTTATTTCTTCTGTTTCTCTCTCAGACTGAGATGCTGAGCTTCCTGGATGAAATCTTCACTCTGGACGAGTCTTTGTACACAGAACCTGAAGCCCTGGCTGCTGCACTGGAGATGCTTTTATGGCGGAGCCTCCGATGGTTTCATGAAAGGCTGGAAACAGATGACGTCTAAAGGCCAACCTTGATTAGAACCTTTATTTAACTGTCAGGGATGCAGGTCTGGTGGTTTAAGTGTTTTTAATGTGTGTTCACAGTTTCTGTACCTGTGGAGGTGCGTAAGGACCCAAGACATGGGCGACATGTGAAGATACCTCTGATGTGGAAGCATGTATTGGGATTTCTGATAGACGTGCTGCCATTAAGACGACGTCTTTACATCAGGACAACGCCCGGATGACTTTGTGGACCAGATCCAGATCTGTAAAAAGCTGATGTTCTGTAAAAATTTAATAAAAAAAAGAAGAAACTGTGATTCATTCATTCTCTGGCGTCTTTATTCTCTAAAGGAAAAGATTTCCAATGATTTCACTGATTGCTATAAACAGTTGGGATGGAGGCAGAATAAGAGTGAAAGGTTTATAGAAGATTAAAGTTACAGTTGCTCTCCATGCTGCTCTTTATTTTGAGGGAATTTGAGTTGTGAGATGTGGGAACAAACTGGGAACTGGAATGTGGACACAATACAGAGGAAGTAAAGGTGTCCAGACACTTGAAGAAAAGAAGCTCTACAAGGCAAAGAACCAAATTACTGCTCCTATTTTATACTTACACTTATCACAGTTCTAGTAATTGATGTTTAAGAGCCTTGCTCAGGGACCGAACAGTGACAAGTCGTCAGTGGTGTGGCTTGAACCGACAACCTTTTGATTGCTAGCCCAGTACCTTCACCACTAATACCAAGTTCACACTACACAACTGTGTTCAGATCTCTGTTCAGTTAACACTACACAGTGGACAGTGAGTATAGAAACAAGGAGGTGGTTTTAATATTATGGATGATCAGTGTAGTCCATTTTATCAGCTCCGCTTACCATATAGGAGCACTTTGTAGTACTACAATTACTGACTGTAGTCCATCTATTTTTCTACCTGCTTTTACTCTGTTTTTCAATGGTCAGGACCACCACAGAGCAGGTATTATTTAGGTGGTGGATCATTCTCAGCACTGCAGTGACACTGACATGGTGTGTTAGTGTAGAACAATTTACAATAGTGTGAAAGAATAAAGAAAATGAAGTGATTAAAAGTGAGTGAGGTAAAACTGTAATCAGGTAATATAGAGAAGTCTGTAGTGTTTACCTCAGCTGCTCCAGGACGCGTCTTAATTTGTTAATGCTTTGGGAAAGCCTTTATAAAATGCTGATATGAGTTATTTCTCTTGCTAAAAATATAAATTGAATTAAAGTTTAGTGTAGAATAGATGAACTGGCCAGTTAGCTCAGTTGTTTAGAACGTGGTGCTAATAATGCCAAGCTAATGGGTTCAATCCCCGTACGGGCCACCCACACTTTTGGACTTCATCTAACAAACAAGTGATCCTTCTCTAACTAGCAGGTCCTATTGATCTAGGCTTCAAACGTTGTCTCTGACAAGTGTGAGATCTGTGTACTTTGGTCAGTGGAAGTAGTTTTATAGCTTTATAAAAACATTTTACTTACGTGTCCAGCCCTGCTACACAAACTGTCATTTTTGTCCCTGTTAAAAAACTTTAACTTAGTTAAAGCAAATAAAGACACATTTAAAATGTTCATTTTTATTACAGGTTTAAAGTTGCATAAAACAAATGTTTGTACAATTAATATGAAACCAAAGAACAAAATAAACATTTCACTTATTTTAATTATCTCACAAATCACTTCTCAGTTTTAAAGGTCAAAGGCAGCAGCATCTTTTAGATCAGAACAGCTATTAACATGAAATATCACTAAAGAGGAAATCCTGAAGACAGCAATGTAAACCTACAGCAACAAACCCAACAGCAACAATTAATTATTATAATAAAATAAAAATAATAATAACAATAATAATTATAATAATATTGTCACAAATCTGGACCCAAGCAACAAGCTGTAAATTATTTCTAGCACCACTAGATGGCGACGATGTCTGTACAACATTTTGAACTTCCCTTCAAAAGTCAGTTCAATGTGTTTTTACTGTAGTAAGAACTGAAGTATCAGCTGATCTTGGGGGGAGCAGTCTATGTCATCTAAGGCATTTATTTTGGATTTATTACAACATCACATTAGCAAGAAAAAGTTGTTTTGTAAGGTGTTGCAGGCAGCAATGATGACTTTTCTGGTACATAGGAAAGAACAAATAAATATTTAAAAAAATAATCATCAAATAACCTAAACTGCCTTTGAAAATAAAAGGTCTCCTTGTACTGCATTTATTGTTAGCTAAACTGAAAAAGCCAAATTAAAATCTTTATTTTAATAGAAAAGCATTATTTGCATTATCTTATTTGCATTTTCCATACTGTCCCAACTTTTTCTGATTTGGGGTTGTAAGAGACTTGGGAAGAAAGAAGTTTAAAGGGAAAATGATCACATTTACCATTTTGTAATGTACACAAATTTTCTCTTTTATGTTTTAAATATTCAGTTTGTCTTTTATTTAATTTAGTTTTAATATCTGAATCATTTAGATGATAAATATTTAAGAAAAGAAAAAAAAATCAGGAAAGGGGCAAATACTTTTTTTACAGCACTGTATTTATTATATATTTTAAATGTCTTGAAATGTTTCCTCATTAAAAAGAAAATCTTCATAAATGTATCACTGCCTCACAGATTCTAAAACCACTCAAACAGTTTAATGTTACACTTTCATGTAAATTTTACATTTAATTTGTTCAATCTGACAGTTTCACTGATCCTGAATAAAGATAAAACCCCGGGTAGAGGAGCTGAGTGAACGTGGTCTGAACTCTGTGGAGGAGCTTCATTGTATCAGAGACGCTGTAGAAGGACAGAGTTCCTGCTTCATAATCCACATACACTCCTATTCTAGAAGAACTCGGCATTATGGGAATTTTAGTCTCTTTCTTATTGTGCCTGAATAGAAATCTGGATGGAGAACACTCTAAACTCCAGGACTGATCATTACGTCCAAACAAACACTCAACACCACCTCCCTTCCTGCTGATGCTTTTATATGACACTGCTATATAAACCCCATCATCCCCACTCAACTCAACCTCCCAGTAACAGCGTCCACTCACACTCTCTCTACACACAACCTGCCAGTAATAATTAAATCTATCTGGATGATCAGGATACGACTGTAATGTTCTACTGCAGGTCACCACTTTGTTCTCCTCAGACAGACGGAGGTTTTTATTTACTGTGTTTGGATCCAGTGTGAACCAACAAACATCTGGAGAGGAAACACAAAATAAACCAATTAACATAGAAGAGAGAGAGAGAGTGTGTGTGTGTGTGTGTGTACAGTAATTGTGTGTGCAGTGTGTGTATGTGTGTACAGTGTGTGTACAGTGTGTGTATGTGTGTGTATGTGTGTGTACAGTGTGTGTACAGTGTTTGTGTGTATGTGTGTATGTGTGTACAGTGTGTAGTGTGTATGTGTGTGTACAGTGTGTATGTGTGTGTACAAATTGTGTAGTGTGTGTGTGTACAGTGTTTGTGTGTACAGTGTGTGTATGTGTGTTTGTGTGTACAGTGTGTGAGTGTAATTATACGTATGTCTAAGTGTGTGTAAGAGTGACACTAGACAAACACACAAACTGCACAAATACACACAAATACTACACAAACACACACAGATACTACACAAACACACATGAACACCACAAACACACACATACACTGCACAAATAAACAGACACTACACATACACACAAATACTACACAAACACACACTACTACACAAACACACACAAACACACACAAACACCACACAAACACTACACAAATACTACTCAAACACACAAATACTACACAAACAGAGACACCCCACAAACACGGCACATTTACAAAAAGTACAGACACACCAGCAACACACAATTCAAACACATACAAACCCTACATGTACACACAGACACTACACAAACACACACAAAACTACAAAAATGCATACAAACCCTACACATACACAAACACTACACAATTACACAAACACTACACAACCACACACATACATTACACAAACACTGCACAAACTCACACATACACACAAACACTACACAATCACATACAAACCCTACACAAACCCTACACAATGACAAACCCAACACACAAACACTACACAATTACACAAACACTACACATACACACAAACACTACACAATCACACACATACATTACACAAACACTGCACAAACTCACACATACACACAAACTACACAATCACACACAAATCCTACACATACACACAAACACTACACAATGACAAACCCTACACACAAACACTACACAATGACAAACCCTACACACAAACACTACACAATGACACAAACCCTATACAGTGGGGCCAAAAAGTATTTAGTCAGCCACTGATTGTGCAGGTTCTCCTACTTAGAAAGATGAGAGAGGTCTGTAATTTTCATCATAGGTACACTTCAACTATGAGAGACAAAATGAGAAAAAAACATCCAGGAAATCACATTGTAGGATTTTTAAAGAATTTATTTGTAAATTATGGTGGAAAATAAGTATTTGGACACTACACATACACACAAACACTACACAATCACATACAAACCCTACACATACACAAACCCTACACATACACAAAGACTACACAATCACATGCAAACACTACACATACACACAAACACTACACAATCACACACATACATTACACAAACACTGCACAAACTCACACATACACACAAACACTACACAATCACATACAAACACTACACACTTACACAATCACATATAAATCCTACACATACACACAAACACTACACAATGACAAACCCTACACACAAACACTACACAATGACAAACCCTACACACAAATACTACACAATGACACAAACCCTACACATACACACTTGTTAGGTTGTCATTGTGATGGTGGACGCTGGCGCATTTGGCTGCCGCTACCGTATTTTATTGGGTTTTTTTTCCATCTTTTTACACACCCTGTGGCTCTATTTCTTTTTATGTTACTTTTGATACTTTCATTTGTTCTTTTATACTTTTGTTCTTTCTACTGTGCATCGCATGACGTCTGCGGCTGGTGGCGAACGGTGGATGAGTTTTTCCTGGGATCGGCACAATGTTGAACTATTCTGCTGACCAGCTGATGAAGTTCAACAACTGCACTACTCCATCGTGTATTTCAGTCATCAAACAGCTTGGACTCCTTCGCCGGCCTCGTTATATTCACAGGGGCTCCCGGAGAAAGCTTGTTTATTTTCAAAACGGTAACGCTATTCCATCCTTCTGGTCAGCCGTGCGCACTGCCGCACGAGTTTTGCACCTGATCTTGGCCGCGACTATTCATTGGATTTCAAACCTGTTCATCTCAGGTGTGTTTAGCCTGACAAATCGGCACTCAGCTGGCCTGTCCGGGTAAGCCCACTTCGCCGTAGAAGAGAGGAAGCGGTACTCGCAAACCTATGAGAACTCGTCCCGGAACCGAGCTCGGCCGCTGTATACACCCCGATGAAAATGGCACTGGCCAATGTGAGATCGAACGAACAAAACTTTTATCCTGAAAGATTTCTTCTTAAATCATCAGTTGGATTTTATATTTTTAACTGAAACATGGCTCAGTGTTGACGAATTTAGCCCTCTACTGGAACTGTGCCCTCCGGACTGTTCCTTTTTAAGCTGTCCTAGAGCCACTGGATGGGGAGGGGGTGTGGCTGTGGTTTTTAATAACCGTTTTAAATGTGAAGCTCTTTCAGTCAAACATTTTACTAGTTTTGAAGTGCAGCTTATAAAACTGGATTGTAGTAATCCTCTGATTTGTGCTCTTATATATACACCACCTAAAGTGGTTGGTAATTTTATCAATGAATTTTCTAACTTCTTGGCTTGGATTATACCTACTGCAGACAGACTTTTAATTCTGGGGGATTTTAATATTCATGTCTGTTGCCCAAACAAACCTATGATCAGTGAATTTATGCACCTAATAGAATCTTTTAACCTTGTACAGTCAATCAGTGGCCCCACTCATAGTCTCGGTCATACTCTTGATTTTGTTTTATCTTATGGTTTTCTTATTAGTAATACTGTAATTGAGGATGTTGGGTTTTCTGATCAGAAATCAGTATTTTTTAATATCACATTGCCAATGCAAGCCACCGGCACCAGAGCTACAAGGTGTCGTTATTGACCTATAAACTCTGCTACAGCAAGCATTTTTTCAGAATCTTTTCTTAAGATGTCCCCACTAGGGTGCAATGTGCTTCCTTTATCTAATTTAACTGCTGATGAATTGGTCACCATGTTTAACTCCACCTGTTCATCCATCCTTGACTCTGTGGCTCCCTTCACAACTAGGTGAGCTAAGGGTAAATCCAATCAGCCATGGGTAAATGATAATATCCGCATCCTTAGAAAAGAGTGTCGGAAAGCAGAGCGGAAATGGAAGAAAGACAGGCTTCAGGTATCTCTTGAGTGCCTGTTTGCTTTTCATTAAGCTACTAAGCTGGCTAGAAAAAGCTATTTTTCAAATATTAGATCTAGACACAGTAACAAACACAGAGTTTTATTTACTACTATCAACTCTGTTCTGAATCCACCTATTTGTTACCCTGTCGAGTCCTCTAAAATTTGTGAGGATTTTCTGCAGTTTTTCAAGGGGGAAAATCAAGACAATCATATTAAATATAATGTAAAATATTAAATATAATCGTTGCCAGTAACGACAAGCTGCATGCACACTGTTGTGATATGCCTTTAAGACGTTAAAGGGTTAACACAGAATACGGAGTTATGCTTGATGCCGTATGCGTGGGTTCAGTTTAAGGATGCAATAAAACAAAGCTCTACTGAACAGTTTATCTCCTGTATTTCTTTCCAATAATACTTCACACACAAACGTGCATGCAGGCGACACAGCTCCCGATCACGTTTTAAATCCGTGATCTGATATACAATCTATCGCACTGTATAGGGAACATAACCAATTGTCTAATTCACTATCTAGTGCACTGTGTAGCGAACATAAATCCGTGATTTGATACACATTCTAGCGCACTATGTAGGGAACTTTAATGCTTCTAAGAGCTCTGTTATCAACCGTATATCCTCTGGTGTGTGCAAGAGGTTTTTTTATTTCTTTTTTTCCCTTCGGAGGTTTCTTACCTTTTTCTTGTTGTTGTTCTTACCTCCCTGAAATGAGTTTTTGCAACTTGGAATGTCTGCTTTGTAGTGTTAAACTTTATATCTGTTGTGGAACTACTTTTTGGCGGAAGGTATTGTCAATATTAAAGCATATTTATTATTAAATTTAGGGCTTCTTTGATTTATTTTCTTTCTTTATTTTGTGAAAACTGTTGTATAATTAAGCAATAGAACACTTGAGGTCGTGTGTTATCACGAATAACATCACGGCTGTGATGATCTACTGTACTCTCGGCTCGTGCCTGCGACCGAATCACAGCCGTGATGTTATTCGTGATAACACACGACCTCAAGTGTTCTATTGCTTAATTATACAACAGTTTTCACAAAATAAAGAAAGAAAATAAATCAAAGAAGCCCTAAATTTAATAATAAATATGCTTTAACAACGGCGCCGAACGCGGCTCAGCCAATCAGATTTTAGGACCGGAACTATCCGTTTTATAATAATAATAATAACTTTTACTATAAACCTGTAAACCAACCTGTAAACAAAGCTACAAGAACTCGCTGTTTCTATCAAACATTACAAACTGTAAACCAAGCTGAAAATGTGACGCGTTTATATCAAAATGTGAGATTTAATAATGAATAAACTCTGAATCCGTTACAATCCACTGATTCATCGGTTCAAATGAATCGGTTCATCAGTACTGAATCATGTGTGATGCTAACAGTTAGCGGAGCAGCTAATAGTTTGTGTTTAAATAAAGCTCCTCAATAAAGTTTAGTTAAAGCTCCTCAAATCCTCACAGTGATGTTTTATTATGAACTCTAGTTTTATTATTAATTAGAATGTGGTTATAATGAAATATAAGGGTTATAATTAAATACATATTTTACTTACAGATGAGGCTCTACAGTACAAACACAGCAGCTTCTTGTTCTTCTTATGATGTTTAATGGCGGTTGGCAGAACAACTTAAGACGCACCAGCGTCACCAACTGGACTGGAGTTGAACAGCAGCTTAGCAGTAAAACATCTCCATTAGCCGTGTATCTCTCAGCTACAGTGTTGGGGGGAACGCGGTACAGTCACGTGATTACTTTTTATCTGTAACGAAGTCATGTAACGCGTTACAGTTACATATTTGTAATGACATTACAGTTACTGTGATGAGTGATGAGTCGTTCCCGAACGAACCGATTCTATTGAATGACTTTGAAATGAACTACAGGAACCGACCCAGCTAACAATTTTTGGTTCCCAGAACGTTCCGGGAACGTTAGTTTTTGGTTCCCAGAACGTTCTGGGAACGGATCATTTTGGTTGCCCTTTGGTTCCCCAGGAAAGTTTTCTTTACGGAAATAGAACGTTCCCGTTTGGTTGTGCATTATAGTTGTGGGAACGTTCCCCTAACGTTCCCGTAACCTTAAAATTATTGAAACCTTAAGGGAACCTTGTACTAACCTTTAAATTATTGAAAACTTTAGACAACCTTGCAATAACACTCCGGTAACACCGGCAGCCCGTGTCGGCTCTGACTCTTTTTGAATGACTGCCCAGAATCGGGCCAAATACACTGACCCAAATCCGGATACCAGATCTCCGCCGACTCTCCCATAACTGCGCCGGAATAGCCCCCGCAACACTGCGATACTATTTATTTACCGTTTTCTTCTCCTTTCACATCCTCATAGATAAAATAGTAGATTTATGCTACAGATTAACTACAGATTGTGCAGCAGAAAGTATTTTATTAAGATAATTGCAGCAAGTAGTATAATAATAATAATAATCAGAATATTATAAATAAGATATAAATACTATATATAGAAAATAACATATAATTGCATATAAGAATAGTAATTATAAAAGTAAACTATATATATACTAGGGCTGTCAAACGATTAAAATTTTTAATCGCGATTAATCTCAGAATTTCATATAGTTAATCGCGATTAATCGCATTAAAAAAAAATCTGTGTAAATGTTATAGAAAACAAGGATTTTTAAGTGAAATGTTACAATTAAAATGGTGAACACATTTTATGCTAAATGTACTGATGTTAAAAACTGCTGGGACAAGAGAAAACTGTAAGGGAGTTTTATTCACTCACATACTAGGCAGTAAATGTCAGATTGTAGGTTAGAATTTCTCCATCAGCAAACATTGTAGATCAGCGGTGCTTTAGGTGGGATAAGGCGTAGTTATTGTATCAGACTTGTCTGTGGTTGTATCGTGACGATGGTTTGATGGACGTTTCTACACGAAGTGAGTGTGTTTTGACCCTTTGGGGCTTCCATAGTTCATGAACTAACGTGCTCGACTCAGCTTTCCGGTATTCGGTACAGAAAAAGAAGTTAATTAAGTGTAATAAAGTGTTCTGCTCCCGACAACTTGTGAATATAGCGTGTATTTATTTATTTATTATGCAAGTGCATCACTACGACGCTCGGTTACATTATGTTAACAAACCGCAAATGAAAAACGGTGGCAAGTCCGACATTAAAACGTTTGTTCTACCAGTCAAGTGTCAACATGAACTAGAATTTGCGTTAATGGCACTAATTTTTTTAATCGCGTTAAATTGAGGTCGCGTTAATGCGTTATTATCGCGTTAACTTCGACAGCCCTAATATATACGTATATATATATATATATATATATATATATATATATATATATATATATATATATATATATATATATATATATATAAACAATATAAAGAAGTACTGTTTGTTTGTTTATTAGGATTTTAACCATGTTTTACACTTTGGTTACATTCATGACAGGAACGGTAGTTACTCATTACACAAGAGTCATCAGTTCACAAGTTTATATCAAACACAGTCATGAACAATTTAGTGTCTCCAATTCACCTCACTTGCATATCTTTGGACTGTGGGAGGAAACCGGAGCACCCGGATGAAACCTACGCGGACATGGGGAGAACATGCAAATAACACAAAGGACCCAGACCGCCCCACCTGGGGATCAAACCCAGAACTCTCTTGCTGGATCTTGTGACCTTGGCTGATGATCTACACCGGCTGTTAGATGCTGCAGAGTAGTGTTCATAGTTTTTACTCATGTATGAGAGGTGAATAAGCAGATGTGGCTCAGTGATGGTAGTGGACACTTGAATATCTACAAAAAATACAAGGGACAATCTTTGGGTTATAAAATTATATACGATCAGCCATAACATTAAAACCACCTCTTTGTATGTATACTCTTTTTCTATCAGCTCCACTAACCATATAGTTTACTAACCATTTACTGACTTTCCCTATGGGATTAATAAAGTTATCTATCTATAGGTGCACTTTGTAGCTCTACAGTTCCACTGTCGTCCAGCAGTTCCTCTGCATACTTTGTTAGCCCCCTTTTACCTTATTCAATGGTCAGGACCTCCACATGACCACCACAGAGCAGGTATTATTTAGGTGGTGGATCATTCTCAGCACTGCAGTGACACTGACGTGGTGGTGGTGTGTTAGTGTGTGTTGTGCTGGTATGAGTGGATCAGACACAGCATCGCTGCTGGAGTTTTTAAATACCGTGTCCACTCACTGTCCACTCTTAAATTATACACACCTACTTCGTTGGTCCACCTTGTGGATGTAGTCAGAGATGGTAGGTCGTCTGTTGCTTATTACTGTATTACTATTTTTGTTGTTGTTGTTCTTGTTGCTTATTGTAGCTTTTAAGTTAACGTTATCCACAGTATTCAATGAACTTTAATTATTTAGCAGCTGTTGTCTAATGCTAGAAACTGTTAGCCTTTTAGCTAACGTTACCTGAAGTGTTTCAGTTCAGACTACCAGTTAACCTGAAACTCACTAGATAACATGACCTAACAGTTTCCATTTCCAAATTGCTCTCTATCTTAATCCAAAACTCATTAATAGACTTTCTGCTTACTTTTTACTAAGTAAAAAGTTGTTAAGATTAAATGTTTATTTACCTCACACGAACGAATGAGTCCTCATTTTCCACAGCTCGCGTCGCACTGTTGCTATGGTGACGCTGTTCAACATGGGCCAGATGATTGTGCTAGCTGGGTTAACTTAAAAACCTTCCGGGAACGTTACTGGAACGATACTTTATACACATAAGAAATAAAACCTTATACAAGCTTTAACTAACGTTCTCTGTTAGTTCTCATAAAACCATGAGAGAACGTTTGGTTTCATAATTTTATAGTTGGTACTTGTAAGTAAAGGTTGATCTACATGGACCGTCTCAAGCAAAAGGCTGCTTTTTTGTTCCTACTAAAAAACTTTAAAGATCATAAGAAAACCTTCCGGGAACATTTCTGGAACGTTACTTTAAACACATAAGAAAGAAAACCTTAAGGCAACTTTTAGACAACGTTCTCTGTTAGTTTTCATAAAACCATGAGAGAACGTTAGGTTTCATAGTTCCCGGAACGTTCCGGGAACAGCGCTGATTTTTTTAACGAAAATAGAACGTTACCATAACGTTATGGGATGGTTCCCTAAAAATAACCATAGGGGAACCAAAATCTAACGTTACG
Source organism: Trichomycterus rosablanca (assembly GCF_030014385.1). Taxonomy (NCBI): domain Eukaryota; kingdom Metazoa; phylum Chordata; class Actinopteri; order Siluriformes; family Trichomycteridae; genus Trichomycterus; species Trichomycterus rosablanca. The sequence goes on along the minus strand of NW_026946966.1, from coordinate 70,542 downwards.
GGAACGTTCTGTGTTAGCTGGGAATGTTTCTCAATCTTGGACCTCACACCGGGCCCCGAATAAAAGCAGTAAGGTCCCATCGAGATTTGAACTCGAATCGCTGACATCGTATTTTTGACATTTTATTATTATTTAAGTGAAGCTTTTTACAAGTTTAGTTTTGCATTTTGCTTCACTGTATGTATGGTGCATCATTAAACTGTTATACATTATTTATTCTATTTTGTATTAGATGAGATGGTTTGTGTCTGTATTTGTAAATGACAGCTAACGATAGTGATCCGACTCTTTTAAGTATTTTGTATAACAAAATGTCGACTCATTGCTGAGTACTGTTAACTTAGCGAATCAACACTTTCGAGTCTATTCCAGTCGTTCGACTTAAAGAACCGGATTAATGAATCGACTCATTTGATTCATTTGAACGCGCAGACTCACTCGCTCTCCCGCTGTGAGCTTCTCAAACTGAACTGCACATGAGGAAGAAATCTATGTAGAGATCTCAAATAACTTGAACCTGAAGGTATGAACTTACATTGTAGAAAAGAAAAACAAGCCAGTAGCAGCAGTGTGCACATTAAACATGTTTCTGACTGGAATATGAGGGGCAGTAAGATCTCACAACGTTTGAAGTCCAGGTCAATAGGACCTGCTAGTTATAGAACGATCACTTGTTTGTTCAAAATGGCGCCTACCATGATCTCTTGGTAGGGTCCCTCCAGACTCCTGCCGAGGGGGGGGGGGAGGCGGAGCCGGGGCTTTTTAGCACATTTCATTGGCTCCACCAGCAGTGAAGGAGGAGGGCTTAGTTGAGTTTAAAACAACCGCGCGCTCAGACGCAGGCTCTCTTTCTTTTGCTGTTGTTTTTCTAGATTGCAGGAGAAAGGAGCGCCGATCGGCTTAGCTCTGACTTATATTCACAGATCGTTTCTTACACTTAATAAAGTGTTTTTGAAGAGTACTTTCTGGATTCTCCGACTGCTTCTTCAGAGCCTCTCGACAAAAAGATTCGTCGTAACAGATGGTAGCAGAGGACGGCTCGAAGAGGCCTGAAATAGCAGCAAAATTGATTCAGCTGATTGAGCTAAGACCGGAGATTCTGAGGATCTTTTGTACTCAATACAAGACGCGTCTACACAAGGTAAACAGATGTTCTCTGTATATATTAGCTGCATTTATTATTTAGCGTATTGAGTGTAAAATTGAATCTCGGAATCCGTAAGCGTCTGATTAAATTACTAAAGTATCGTTAGATAGTTTAAAACTGTGAATATATGCTGGAGCAAAAAAAAAAAAGTATGTTTCCTGATTGCTGAGTTCAAACCAGACCGGTCAGAATAACTGTTGAGGGCGCCATGTGTTCGGCAGCGGCTGGGCCCGGGACACAATTGAAGGGAAAGGACGCTTGTCTGTTTTGGTAACGAAGCGAACCTAATTCGAGTGTAATAAATTCTAACGAATTCGTCTGTTTTGGTAACGGAATTCGGGTAATTTGATTGTTAATCTCAAAGGAGTCTGGCTGTTTTGGGAACGGGACTCGGCTAGTTCGTCTGTTTCGGTAACGGAATTAGCCTAATTCGATCGTTCTAAATTCTAACTAGCCTGTCTGTTTTGGGAACGGGGCTGGAATAATTTGATTATTCTAAATTCTAAATTCGGTTCGTAAATAGTACATCAGGAGTTTGTTTGTCAGTGTTTCTGTGTGTATTTGTCTGCGAACCACGGGTGAAACCGTGGGTGAGCAGTTTACTTTGTCCGTAACCTTTTGTTTGTCCGCCATCTTGCCCACGTGTGGCTTTCTGTCTGTCGGCCATTTTGGCTCTGAATGTGCAGCGTGTTATTTCTGTCTGTTGGCCATTTTGGCTCTGAATGCGCAGCGTGTTATCTCTGTCTGTCGGCCATTTTGACTCTGGGAGTGCAGCGTGTGTCCTTTTGTTCGTCTGCACCATTTTGGCTCTGGGAGCGCTGCGCGTGCTTTTCTGTCTGTCCGCCATTTTGGCTCTGGGAGCGCTGCGCTGCTTGCCGTATCAGCCATTTTGTCTTCGCATGCCTGGGGTGTGTAAGTTGTTGCAGATAATTTCATAATTTTATTTAATTTTATAAGCTTAAGATAACTATGAGTTAAGACGAAGTACATGATATGGTACCTTATTAAATGTGTTTTAATGTGGGTAGCGTCTGGAAGAATCCATTGACTTGCAAGCCCTGGTAAATTGTATCCGAACAATAGGTTTTAATTTTAAACTAGGAAGGAGAGCACTTAGAGTAGAATTCATCCATGTGTGAAAAGTATTATCCCTCTCAACTGAGAGGAGTAAGACATTTTCACAAGTAGTTAAGGAAAATCTCCTTAATCAGAGTTATAGTGAATAAGATTAAAATTATGTGAGTAACACAGCGCTTGTTAATCGTGATAGGAGATTTGCTGGGTGTATTGGTGCATGTATTGTTGAGAGATTGTTATATTGTTTCTTTGTTTAATGTGTGGGGTAGTGCTGGACAGTGATTTGATGTCGATGTATATCGCGATGGAAAATGTTTCAATAACGGTGATATGATTTTTGGGCAAATTCGATCGGTGCGCATGCGTCGGTGCATGATGACGTACGCCGCATACACGAAGCCAGTGCTCAGTGTTAAGGCTTTGTTTACACTGGTTACTGTAACAAAGTAGTGTTTTAAGCACATTTCACAGACTGTAATTTTGCTTTTGCTTAAGTATGTTTTGTATTAGTAATAGTTAAATTTTGAATAGCATCTGTTACTGAGCAAAATAAAAACGCTAAAGAAATCGCGGCTGGAAAACTGTTGCAGTGAATTTTGCGACGGGGAGTCGAGTCTTTTGTCTCGGTTCCTTTTAGGGAGCCGTATATTTACATAATGACTCCTGGAAGAGTCGGTTCCTTTGTTTCGGTTAGAAGAGCCGTTTCATAGATTCGAATCATTTTACGACACATCGCTAGTGGTTATACAGTTTGAAAGAGTTTTATGTCATTTGAAATGACACATTACACATCCCTAACTGTTTTAATTGTTGCATCAACATGTTTCTTCTATTGCATTTGAGTTAAGGACAACGTTTCTTCTATTGCATTTGAGTTAAGGACAACTGTTGTGAGATTTGTATCCACTCCTGTTTGCATTACACCGAAGAGACCCCCCCCCTGCTGTTTGCTCTGAGTTTTAAATGGTTTACTTTCTACTTTTTACTTGAGTAGATTTTTAGAGTAGTAACTTTACTTGTAATTAAGTAAAGATTCATTAAAGTAATAGTACTTTTACTTGTATACAAATTTTTGGTACTCTTTCCACCTCTGATTAAGACATATGTATGTATTAGATTATATATTGTCAAAGCTTATGTTTATTTGAGAATGATGTCGTGTTTTTCTCTGTATACAAATGCTGAATACAAGTAAAGGGTAAAAGCTAATATATTACTGTTTCTAAAATATTGTGTAGTTGTAAAGGGTGAGATTTCGTAGACTGTTGCAGGGTTCGGAGGTTTGCAAGTGAGGCCTTTCAATGTCGATGTTTTTGGCAGTTTTTCTGAGATTTGTGTTATTCGTGCCGATGTCGGAATTGTGTCGTGTCGACCGAAACTAGGAATCATATCGTGATATAAATTTTAGCCATATCATCCAACCCTAGTGTGGGGGTTGTAGAGTTAGGAAACACGGGCCTACGTAATCCAAAAAGTTTAAGGCTTCCATTGCAAATGTTGATGATAAACTTTAGAAATAATGTATGTGCTCCCTTTTTGCAGTAAGTAGTGAATTGGAGGAATCCCACCAGGAAGCCCTGGACGACCCTCAAGAGGCAGAGCTAAAGTGACGTCACGAGTGACTAACATTATCTGCGACTCCCCACCTCTGAGTAAGACCATTTCCTCCTCAGGTGAATAACTTGGTGTGTGTTGCCTTTTAGCTTGACACTTTATACAGTCCATCACACTTGTGTTTGACTTTAACTGCCCTGATAACAATATATAACAGTAGTGTAATCTAAAATGGGAGATCTAACAGCAGGACAATTGCAGCAGGTAGTTATTAATAGGATTAAAGACACCACTCCAACAAAAGGTAGAGACAAGGAAGGGGAGAAATATAAAAAATTATTTCATAGTTGGGTAACTAGGGGATTGTATCCAATTTCAAGTGAGCCTGTTCCTCCAGCTGCACAGAGATTACAAATCTTGGAACACCAGCAGGGAGAAGTTGGGGCACAGCAGGAGAAAATAGATCGAGGAGGGCTACTGAAGTCTTTAGCCTACAGAAGACAGCTGATAAAGCTGCAGGACCAACTAGTTAGAACTAAGGTGGCTTTGCAACATATGAAAGTTGTAATAAGCAAGGCAGATAGAGAAATGAACAAAGGACTCGTGACTCCAGACGTTGACGCACCTCAGCCCAAAATACCAGTCCCTGATCCATCAGTTTTGAATTCTGATGCAGTACCCCTATGGTGGTCCTTAGCCCGTCGACGGGCTAGGAATTTATATTATTGTGTTTCTCTGTATACTGTTACACCGTCAAAATATCATTGCTGGTAAACAAGCTACCTTCTGATAGCTTAAAATCTCTAGTTTTTAGCAACGTAAACATTGAGCTTATTTTGTTTATAAGTTCTTTTAAAAACACAAAAGAATTGTAGGTCTGATAAATTCTGCCAGAAGTACAGTGTTTATATTTTGTATTATTATATAAGGCGGAACTTACATGAATACCGACAACTTTTATACCAAACAAACCAGCACAATCTCACCATCACATTTCTGCTGTCTGTTTTACTTCAAATAAATCAGCATCAAAAATATCACGGAAAAGTTTCATATCTGATAAAGCATCTCATCATCATGTCATCATGCATAAATCAAAGCACTCGGTAAACAACAACACTGTGACAAAGTTATAGCCAGCAATAGCACAGGAGCTAAATGAGCGCATACCTGGTGCTGTTATCTTCACTCTGAGACCACATTTATATCCATTAGTCGTTTTATTCAGATAAAATCCACTTTTTTGTAAATGTTTACATACTTTCGCCGCCATCTTGTTTTTGGGCAAAATTTAATTGATTTTAAATAGTCATTAAAAAGCGCGTTTATGAGCCTAACTATTCAAAACAGCGCTTAATACGTTCAGAAAACGTCCCTCCTACTGATTCTGCTCATTGGTTACGGTTAGTGTCACCTTCTGTCTATACAGCCAATGCTGAGACAGTTATTCATAGAACCATGAAATAAATGATTTTCATTGGAGAAATGCAAAAATATTAGCATATTTTGCTTGTGATTGGAGGACCAGGTAATATCCCGCCCTTCATTTTAAATTTAGCCTTTCGGATTGGTCAAAACAGCTGTATTTCACCCACTGTCACCCATGGATACACTCGCGCTTGTGTTTACGCACACACATTTCTCATCACTGAGTCAAATCAGTGAGTGATTCTTTAGCAGAAATGCTTGTGAAAGCCCTCTGATTCGATTGAAACGAATCTTTGGTTTGAAACGACTCTTTCTGCCTAGGTGCAGCACGACCTTTGTGATACAATGTATTGCTTTCAGGCAGGAGAGCAGGGAGAGGGGGAGGGGTGCATTATAGCTGCAGGGACAGACCGTGAGAACTTTTTACAGCCCAAAACACATACATATGTTATAAATAATCACTTTATAAAGTATAAATAATGCTTTTTACACATTTAATCTGCAGTATAATCTGTTTATTTTGAGTTGGAAAGCTTTGGAGAGATTTGGAGAGCAGCGGGGTCTCACATTGTTCCAACTTCAATAACTCCAGATCAGAATGGGTTAGAGGCCTAAAATTTAATTTGATGTTAGAAAACACCCTTGAGCACAACTATATGGTGTTGTTTAGGTGATATACAGACCTGCAGTCCTACTTATACTCACTGAAACTTTGGATTTTCAAAAAAAAAGTAAAAAGCGCCTAAATTTTTGGGTTATTTTATAATTATTTGAGCATGGTAAAATATAATTATGGCATTTGGCTGTGTTTTTCTGATACTTTAAAGGGTTTTCTATAACACTGAAGTATAATTTTTGTGTTATCTTATAAACTTTCTAAATGAGAAGCCTTAGAAACTAGGTATGTCTTTCAGGCGAAAAATGCACAAAAATAGGCCGGACTGCCATGGGGTATCCTAATGAATCAATCGATTCAGTTTTTCGATTCGTTTAAACGGATGATTTAAAAGAACCGATTCAGTAAAACGAACTGAGCTAAACTAAGCTAAAGAAAAATGTTAAAATGATTAAAATTCGCTTCTCATAATGAGATTTAACTGAAATAATGTTACTGAATCACTGTAAGCACACAGTCCCAATAGATCAGTTAAGTAAGTTACCCTGAGAACACTGAACACACAGAGGGTTGCTATGGTAACCTCATCCACAGTCATTCTGGTGTGGCACCATTTTGACCAAACTAAAAGTCCAATTTACGGTTAGCCAGTTAGCTAACGATAAATAATACCAATAAAAAGAAAGACTAGTCAGGTTTAACAGAACATTTATTACTGATTAGGAACAGAAAAGCAAACTCAGGATTATATTAATGTAATTCAGTGCCTCCTTTTTTACCTAACTAAGTCAATTGTGAGTCTATTGTAAGTTAAAACAGGTCACAGTCCTGCTCCTTTCCTTGCATGGTCCAAAAAGAGGGAATCAACCATGAAACACAGATATACATGATAGAAATGTGATTGGTTAACGCATATTTTTTATTTATTAATTTATTTTTAATCTTCCATGGTAAATAATCTATGTTTCTAGTCAGAAATGCCATTATTTTATCCAACAAATGTAAGTAAAATTGAATAAATATATATTTTTACACAATGTATTTTCTCACAGTTCCACACATGAATGTGTAGAATAACTATTGGAGTTACTTTACACGTGTCTGTGTAAGAAGGGGCCAGAAATGACACAAAACATGTTACAGACCGCAGGACACAGTAGTTGTGTAGAAAAAATGACACATTACTTGTAGCTTCCGAGAACAGGTGTTCTCAGGGTGGTGTGGCCGTAAACGAGAGACGTTGTAAACAACCTGCTTCTTATAGAGGACCGTCGTTAGGTTGTCAAATTTCAGGCATATGTAAACAAAAATCTCAAGTGGGCGACTAAAGAAATGTATTTATTTATAAATAGTGTTTATGGTTTTACGCTTTATGTTTAACTGATAAACTATCTGATGAAGCAAAAGCTCTAAACCTTTTCTGTATTTTGGCTCCGCTGTTCCTCATGTTTCATGTTTACAGTTTCTTCATTTTACACTAATTACTAAACTTGTGTTTTTACTTTCCCGGTTGTTTCTGTGGTATTACTGTGATTGGCTGATAGTCCTGCACTGAGGATACTGTGGGTCACTGCCAGTGCTGCCAACTCCTCAGTAAGGAAAGTAGCTTTTGGCTGTCCTAAAAGTCGCTATGAGTTGCTAAATGACAGCATCGCCTAATTTGCGAAGGCTTAGCACATGTGGATAGATCTATATATTATTATAAGCTAAAGGTAGCACATCTTGATAGATCCATTGATCTGTATCTCAGCCATATAGTAAACATGTAGTATGTTTACATGTATCTCAGGCATGTAGTAAATAATATTCTAACCCTCTATAAGGAATATCTTCTAAGGTTTTACCTCCGTGATTTATCAGACCCTGTTGGATAAGATCCCAGTGAGAAAACTATAGATCACACAGATCTTATCTATAGCTACAAAAACATGGAATAAGGAACAAATAATTAGAACTGAACTGACAAGGGAAAAGCAACAACACTGTTTTACGTATACAAGTGCAAGAGAATGTAATAAATGCTGAACATATTCACTCAGTAATGAACTTTATTAGACACGTACCTTTACTGTACCAGCTGAACTGCTAAGAAAGCACAAAACTGAAAAATAACCGATTACAATTTGTGTTGTCGTGATGTTAAGGTCGCAGATGATTATATAAAAATAATTGGCTTCCCTAGATGCATTCCCTAGAACGCATGTATAAACGTGGTTAAATAAAACGTTAACACATAGCATTAGATAAACAACTGTTATTCAACTGTATACAATCACGTATAGCTAATCTGAGAACCTTGCATAGATCTGAAATAGAATACAAAATAAGTCACATGATAACGGCATTACATACACTTAAACTTTATACTTTTAAAGGAATTAAAACTAAAACCACACATTACTTACCGCTAGCAGAAATAAATTAGGCAAAGGTAGCACAGAATTATAGGCGTTCCCCTCAACGAGTCAAAAACAGATGTGCACATGCTCGGTAGGACAAATCGATGGTATTGGGTAAAATAAATCAACAGAACAACAGCATCACCCGCTGCTCGGTGAGGACAGTAACTGCAGAACGATATGTGCTTTTACCTCAAAGTCTCCAAAAGTCTGCAATATCACCAGAAAAAGTCGCTAGAGGGTCTGAAAACTCACTAAATGCAGCTAAACTGGCATCACTCAGTATTATACTGTTTATTAGCCTGACTTAAACATTAGCAAGTCATGTGACCTGTGTGTACTGTCCAAGGAATAGCTGTGTGCGTCTCTGTGGTGCAATCGGTTAGTGCGTTCAGCTGTTAACCGAAAGGTTGGTGGTTCGAGCCCACCCAGGGATGAGTGCCTTTTATTGCACAACCTGCCTGTTAATCAACCGTATATGAGACACAACAACAATGTGTAGCTCCACAGAATAGTGGAAATAAGTAACTGAAAACATCCAGTAAACAACAGTCCTACAAGCACAAACATCCACCTGATAAGTCACAAAGTGGAAGAACGTTCTTTTGGTTTCCGTAGATGTTAAATGAAGATACTCGTCCAACGTGGGGCTCGAACCTACGACCTATGCTCTACCGACTGAGCTAGCCAGGCTTAATCAGCATGTCAGAACAGACAGCTCATCGGTCAGACCATCAGAGAGATGTAGGTTTAATTTACTAACATCACGACCAGGGGGGTATTCCAGAAAGCAGGTTTAACAAACTTCAAACTTAAACATGAACTCTGAGTTGACTTATCTCATCGTGTCATAGCCGGAGTTTTCGGTTCCAGAAAAGCGGTTCAGGGTTAGATTACTCAAGTCTGAGTAGATTGAACCCAGCAGAAGCGCGTTCACGGTTACCTATAAACAAGCATTCTAAATGGTGTGGCGATAAATAGATTCATCATGGATGTGAATGAAAGAAAAAGTAGTCCGTCGTATTTTACACCAATAGAACTGTTATTTTTAATGTTTGCATGTGCAGATCATGAAAATGTTTTAAATGTAAAAGTAATACAGCAGCGTCCGTAAAAAAAGGACGTCGCAAATGGCAAAAAAAAGTTAGAGTTTCAATTAATAAAAAAAACGTAACCATAATTAAACATTTAGCAGAAGGATAGGGTAAAATTGTTTAATATGTCAGTTGTAATATTTGCCTCGATTTTAAACATTTTTTTTTCGTTCATTTACTCAATCTAGGTGTAATCCAAGTGGAATCAGATGCACATGGCAGCAGATAAAAATGAAACACAAAAACTGTCTATGTTCAAGGCATGTTCATTACATGTAAATCATTAGTTTGTAGTGCATAAACTGTGGAATATTAAGAACTGCATTGGTACAGTCTGAACACTTTATATTGCCATCTCTCCAGTGATTGGTGGAGTGGTTTTGAGCCTCCTGCAATTGTTAGTGATCTAAATGTTCCTATAGATCCTAATAAATATAAATAATGTTCTTTAATACAAAAAAAAACCCACTGTTGAAGGACGATAAAGAAACCATCTCCTCTGCCTCAGAGTGGGATGATACTGGGAGGCCTATAGAGGTACAGTATATGTTGAACATAGAGCATGGCATTTCATTTGATCTACCATTATAATGTGTGTGTGACTGTCCTCTAACAGAATGTGATGGGCAGTTCCGAATCAAATGAGGGACCATCCACCTCCAAAACTCAGCTTAGAACAGTAAAAATGTCTTACCAAATATCTGAAATATTTAGAACACAAAAAGCTATGTTTGATCATAACATGCTATTTTTGTCTCTTTCTTTCAAGTTGGGTGTAAATAAGATGGACTATACAAGGTCCATCTGGAGAAACAAATTGCAAAGTGTGATCCTCAGGTGGAGCATATAAAACAGACCAGGCTAGAAATTCAGTTGCTTGAATTTAAGATGGGTGTCGGTGTTCTTACTAAAGAATAAGGACAAGGAAATGAACTTGTTGCACTGTTTTATTTTCAGTGATCATGCACGCAGCCTGACCATTTGGCTTCAATATTTGTAATGTGGGTAGCATCACATAAGATCTTGATGGAGAACAATAAGTTGCAGAATGTGTACTAAATGTTACACTGTTTTATTTAAAACATTTGTTTATTTTTTAAGATAACGGTCACTACCTGTACGTGGAGGGATATTCTGTCTGCTGTTCACCTAATCCTTTTCATTTTCTGCTGGTGCTTTAATGGGAATGTGGGCTCCATCCATGCAGCCACTAACCCTTGGGAATCCTTAAGATGGTGCAGAGCTATATTTTATTACTTTTCAGTTTTTATCTTTATTATTAAAGACAAACCTGCTATTCTGTGGCATTCATCTTTGATGTTTATTACAGACAAACAAGAGTTTCAATGCTAGGCATACTTTTGGATGGACCAACATACAAAAATGCATAAAGTCTGCAAAGAAGTGAGGGCTGATCCACAAAGTGTAATATTGCAAATGTGTAAAAAATAATACTTGAATAGACCCATAACAGGGCAGTTGCAACATTCATCGATATGTAGTAAAATCATTCTTTGACATAATTTTGCAAAGACTTTCTTGTGTACAGATAGGGTTTTCATTCATTAATGTGACTGTATATATACATATATAGGCCCTGTTTTAAGTAACAATCATGTTTGGGGTTAATTACTACAATTAATTTGAACCACAAATGATTTTAGCTTACTAAACTGTGTGTGTGTTTAAGGTATTCTATATTAATCCATAACATTCCATTCATAATGTTATAATTAATGCTATAACAAGCCTTTTTATTAATATTGTGATTAATAATGTTGCAACTGCCCCTTGTTGCAACCGTCCCCTCTCTCCCGAATTGACTGACTGATAAAAACGGAAAGGTTCGCAGAGAAATTAATCGGGAAATGACTAATCTGAGTTTAATGACTCGTTTCCGATTAAGATCTCTTCGAATACTTAGCGCGTTTGTATCCACTGGATCCTGGAGTAAAGGACACGCCGGGTTTACATGAGGAAAGTGTGAGTAACTCCGGGTTAGGTTTAAGTTAACCTGCCAGCGAGCAGGTTAGCTTCAGAGCGTTAGTTGCTATAGTAACTGACACAGGTTCTCTTTAATCCCGGTTTCTGGAACGGAAAACCCCGAGTTTTCTTTAATTCTGAGTTAATTTACCCAGTTTAATCACTTAACCTGCTTTCTGGAATACCCCCCTGGTCGTGATGTTAGTGAATTAAACCTACATCTCTATGATGGTCTGACCAATGAGCTGTCTGTTCTGACATGCTGCTTAAGCCCGGCTAGCTCAGTCGGTAGAGCATGAGACTCTTAATCTCAGGGTTGTGGGTTCGAGCCCCACGTTGGGTTAGTATCTTCATTTAACATCTACAGAAACCAAAAGGACGTTCTTCAACTTTGGACAGCCGGTCTCTGGTAACTTATCAGGAGGATATTTGTGCTTGTAGGACTGTTGTTTACTGGATGTTTTCAGTTACTTATTACCACTATTCTGTGGGACTACACATTGTTGTTGTGTCTCATATCCGTCTGATCAACAGACAGGTTGTGCAATAAAAGACACTCGTCTCTGCGTGGGCTCGAACCTTTCAGTAACCAGCCAAACGCGTTAACCGATTGCACCACAGAGAAAAACGCACAGCAGTTTCACTGGACGGTACACACGGGTCACGTGAATTGCTAACATTTACTTCAGGCTAATTAACATTGTAATTATACAAGTTTATATCAAACACAGTCATGGACAATTTAGTGTCTCCAATTCACCTCACTTGCATGTCTTTGGACTGTGGGAGTGCCACAGAGACACACACACTGACCTTTCATTGGATAGTACACACGGGTCACATGACTTGCTCAGTTTAACAAAGTTACCTATTTACATTTTCTGTAATTTTTACAGCATAATTTCCTGTAGTACGAGCGGGATGGTGAGTGTTTTACTGTAGTAAGAATGAAAGTATGAGCTGATCTCTGTCTGATTGTGTAGCTTTGATGAAGAAAAAGCCGCTGGGTCAGTGTGTAACAGGAGGTTTGGAGTGAAGGTGGGTGTGTGTGGATAAAAGCTTCCAGCACCTGGTATTCCCAGGCAGTCTCCCATCCAAGTACTAACCAGGCCCGACCCTGCTGCTTCTTATAGACGTCCAGCTCAAGCTTACATACAAATACATGGACCGTGAGTTTAGTCCCATTTAACAACCGTGGACACATTTGCTGACATCAGATTCAAAACCAAACTCTCATCACACAGAGGACTCGGATGGAATTTACAGTTTAACAAATACATTTATTCATCAATAAAGAAACACTTGTCTCCTGACCCCTCAATTGGTCTTGGTCAGTTGGTCACCTCCATGATAAGAAAACACCTGAACTACCACAATAGTATTTATTTATTTTTAAATGTAATTTTAAAACATGTCAGTGCAGTCTGTATTAGGATTTATATGAACTGAGTTTTATGCACTAGAAGATGGTGGGATAATTAAACGTAAATATGAGAATTTCTTTTAACAAAGAAGTTTAGCTACCACTAATTTGGTCTATAGATAAACACAAAGAACAAAGACTCATGATGATAGAACAATGCAACACTGTTCAGTCCACAGCCCTCCATTCACACAGTAGTGGAGTATCATTTTATTTTCTCCTCTGAATGCGCTGGTGTTTTTCAAGACGACTTCAGTCACAAAAACGTAACTTCTGTGTGACCGTACTGGTGTCTATTAAAAATGCTGCTTCCAGAAAAACTTCATCCGCACTATAAGCAGCACTATGGGTCATCCTCTTATGTGAATGCGCTGGTGTGGTGTTCATTTCAGACAGTGAACAGTGATATTACTTCTCTCCTGTGTGAATGCGCTGGTGTTGTTGGAGAACATAATGTGCAATAAAATACTTCCCACACTCTTAACAGTGATGTAGTTTCTCTATGTGAATACGCTGATGCCGTTTGAGATTATTTTCATGAGCAAAAATCTTTCCACACTCTGAGCAGTGATATGGTTTCTCTCCTGTGTGAATATGCTGGTGGTTTTGAAGGGTACCCTGTTGAGCAAAACTCTTTCCACTCTCTGAGCAGTGATATGGTTTCTCTCCTGTGTGAATACGCTGGTGTTGTTGGAGTTTACTTCGTTGAGTAAAACTTTTTCCACACACTGAGCAGTGATACGGCTTCTCTCCAGTGTGAACACGCTGGTGCTTTTGAAGGGTACCCTGTTGAGCAAAACTCTTTCCACACTCTGAGCAGTGATATGGTTTCTGTCCTGTGTGAATACGCTGGTGTTTTTGAAGGGTACTATGTTCAGCAAAACTCTTTCCACACTCTGAGCAGTGATACAGCTTCTCTCCTGTGTGAACACGCTGGTGTTGTTGAAGTTTACATCGTTGAGTAAAACTTTTTCCACACTCTGAACACTGATACAGATTCTCTCCTGTGTGAATACGCTGGTGTACTTTAAGGTCACTACGTTGAGTAAAACTTTTTCCACACTCAGTGCAGTTATACGGTTTATCTCGTGTGTGAACACGCTGGTGTACTTTAAGGTCACTACTTTGAGTGAAACTCTTTACACACTCTGAACACTGATATGGCTTCTCTCCTGTGTGAATACGCTGGTGTCGTTGAAAATTACTCTGTGTAGTAAAACTCTTCCCACACTCTGAGCAGTGATGTGGTTTCTCTCCTGTATGAACGCGCTGGTGTTGTTTGAGATTACTCTGTGTAGTAAAACTCTTCCCACACTCTGAGCAGTGATTTGGCTTCTCTCCTGTATGAATGCGCTGGTGTTGTTTGAGATTACTCTGCTTAATAAAACTCTTCCCACACTCTGAGCAGTGATATGGCTTCTCTCCTGTATGAATGCGCTGGTGTCGTTGGAGATGACTCTGTGTAGTAAAACTCTTCCCACACTCTGAGCAGTGATGAAAGTTCTTCATGTTTATGCTTTGATAAGACTGTAGAAACTGTTTCCTTGGAAAGCAACAGAAACAAAGAAACAAGTCGATTAATTAGAATTACTTTTACTACATTAATACCACAATATTATTAAACTCATCACCTAGTAATAAAAACATGAAATTCACTTCACGTCTAAGTGAGAATCTGAATTCAAAGAACATCAGAAAAAAATACTTATAAATACTGCAGATACTAATAAGTAAATAACTATAAATAACTTGATATAAATAAAGATATAAGAGATCTGACTTTCTCAACATCAGTCCTGCACCAAGCAAATCTAATCCAGTTCATGACAGGACTAATAATTAGCTCACAAGTGTAAATCTTTGGTGTGCTGGGAGTAAAAAAGGCTTCATAAATCACCACAATTATGAGCATAAAGCTATTTTAAACAGTCTGAATATATTAACCTGATAATATTAAATAACATCATAAAATAAAAAGAACAACAAATGCAACATAAATGTAAAAGAAACAAACAAGAAAACCCTTTACCTTCCTGTTAGAATCCTGGCAGCCACTTTAACAAAGCTGGTGTCTCCAGCAGGTCGTTTCTAATGAAGAACGTGCAGAAGATCCTTCTTACCAAGTGACTCAGCTACAAGTCTAGAGTTTAGTCCTTCAATAGAGCTGAGGACAAAGACCCAAGACCAGTTCAAAACTCTGCATTGGTCAATCATCAGCCAACCATTCACACCTTCTTGTGTGAAGTACTAGCTCATTATCTATGGAACGTGTGCAAATGAAGTAGATGGAGCCACAAAGCATGATGGGTGAAGTCTAACTACACCTATTTATCTCAGCAGAGAAGTTATTTACATTTAATAACATTTAACAATAAGAAAACTATAAGAGGAAACACCCACCTATAGATTTACCTGTATTTATGATTATTATACATTATGATTTTCCTTTATTTTAAAGTACTTTATCTTAAAGTGAACTAAAACATAATCTAAGCTCATTTCCGTTTTAATTTAGATTGTTATTAAATGGAATAATCTTGATTGTTATTGTTATTAAAAGGAATTATTTTGTTTCCACAGAACAATTCCACTTCATAATGATAGTACACAACATGTAGGTTACAAATACATTCTAGAAATGTGACAATATAAAAGGCCTTTATTATAAAGTTTAAGGGTACCAAAAAACAAGGTTTAGATGCGCATAATTTTTTTTAGCATAGACCATGTGATCAGTACCGTAAAACAGGGTTAAAATCATGCACTGTAAAAAATCTTAGTAGAATTTACAGTAATAAACTGTAAAACGGTAGCAGTAAAAGACCATAAATTCTAATATAGTATATCACCATAAGAAATAAATTTAATTACTGTAAAATACAAAATCGTGCAAAATTTTCAATTGTACTTTCATATTATGTAGAAAACACAGAAAACAACTGTGTTATGAAAAATACTGTAATATCAACAGCAAGTAAATACCTTCAAATTAATGCTATTATTCTGTCTAAACTACATCATTTTCTATTTTGTACATAAACTTTTACAGTGTAAAACCTTTAACCTTTTAGCAAATACATACCTTAATTTTTCCAGAAACGAGATGTTGAAAATATAGTATTTTTCTTAAATGATGTTAATTTCAGGGAAAATATAATATATATCTTGTTACAATTACACCATCAATGGGTGCAATATGTTAGGCAGCTAGTGAATAGTCACTTCTCAATGTTGATGTGATGGAAGCAGGAAAAAAAAAAGATATATATATATATACATATATACATATATATAGTGGTCAGTACCTCCTAAAAGTGGTCCAGTCAACCAGTGACCCAGACAGGATCATGGGCACTGGAAACTCACTCATGTTCTTGTGGGGCCAAGGCTATTTTGTTCAGTCTATTCCAACAGATTACCCACATAAGGATTTGTTGCTAATATCTGGTGCCAAATACCACAGAACACCTTTATAATCAGTGCAATCAATGAAAAACTGAAATATAACTACAAAGATGCATTTCTTAAAGGAAATGATTGCTGTGGAACAATGTTGTCAATTTATATGGTTGCCCAGGTGTTGCTAAGGGTGTAATGGTTGTTGGGGTGTTGTGTTTGCTAAGATGAGCTAAATGACAACTCAGTATTAGGCCTATAGTGTAAGAATACACAGACCATTTGGAAGATTGCTGACAGGAGTTAACCTATATTTAAAATGGTATAATAATGGTTTGTATTGTCATATTCTAAAGACACTCGGATTTTATATTCATTCAACTTTCTATTTTTACATGATCAAAGTTACAATTTGAGAGAACAATTAACCTTAAAAATAAATACACAATTGGCTTATAATGTGACTCTGAAATATATACAGTTTAAAAGAAACATATACTTCTTTGTGTGTATCATAAATAAAGACGTTATTAAAAGATAACTGGGTCTATTTTTCTAGCTTTGAATCACTGCTATAAGCCATACGAATAATTATTACGTTTTTTAAGTACTTCATAGTGCCGAGTAACTTGCTGATTTGAAACGGGCAACTATCGTTTAAACACGCCGACCGTTGTGACCTAATTTTGTCTAGCGGTTGGCGCCACTTTACCGCGGAGTGTTTCACTTGTGTGGAAATCTACATTGATGGCACGTTGTCCCGACAACTGAAGACTTCACTTATTCGCGTACAAACTACCTTTTTCTCAAAATTGTACCTGTTGGTAAATACATAAAACTTTCTTCGTTTGTTTCGCTGGCATATGGTTAAATTAAGCTGGTGATAACGTTACTAAAACGTTAACTGTACCTCGAGTTTGCTAACGCTAATTCTGTAGCCTGGTTTACAGTTGTCTTAGCTATAACTAGCTAACGCTTAATTTAACACTTTATTCCCTGCAGTCGTACCCTTATGAGTTATTGTATGAGTTCAGATCAGTTAAATTTATAGGAAAATGTTCAGTTGTGATTTCTGTGGTAAGTCGGTTAAGACGTTGAGGGGTTATGTGCTTCATTGTAAACTTCATAGAAATGAGCCACGTTGTTTGTTTAAGTGTTTCGGGGCCGGTTGCAAGCAGACATTTTGTAGATATGGAGCTTTTAAGGCTCATTTTTACCGGAGGCACAATGCAGGCGTTCCTGTTGCCGTTACTGATGGAATGCCAGCCACCTCGTTTAAATGTGCAGTGTCGTTGTGTGAACGTCAGTGTCTAGATACTAAGGATTTAATAGCTCACTTGAAGGAGCATATTGTGGAAGGACGTGTGGTGACTTGTCCAGTGAAAGGATGCACAAAAGTCTTCAAGGTCAGATCTTCGTTTACTGCCCATATGTCACGAAACCACAGAGATTTTGCAGACAGCAGTGTCAGTGACATATACAGAGAACCTGTATCTCAGTCATCATCGGTTCTAACTGAATCAGATGACATTGTCACTCAAGTGTGTGAAGGTGATCTAGATATGTCAGAAAATTTTACTGATCTTTTTTTCAGAAATGTCTTTTTATTTTACTTGAAATTACAGGGGCAGTTTCTATTACCTGCTTTAATCATACAGAACATAGTTGAGGAAATGCAAAACATACATGAGTTGGGTCAGACATACACTTTGGGTAAACTTGCTTCGTTGCTAAAAAAAAATGACACATCATTATCAGATAGTGACATCACCAAAGTTTGTGATTCTGTCAGGGGATTTGACTTGTTCTCTGAATGTCATACAGGGGCAATGAGAACAGCATTCTCAAGAACACAATCTTTTAAAAAAATGTTCAACTATGTGGAGACTAAAAAAATGTTTCTGGGAAGAGATGAGAACAGGAGAGATAGGTTTGCATATTATGTGCCTGTGAGAGAGACTTTAAAGTGTTTGTTAAAATCTGATCTGTGGCAGAATTGTGTGCCAGGTGAACACATGACAGAGTCTCCCTCAGATGTTCTAAGCGACATTATCGATGGTCAAATATTCAAATCCAGTAAGTTTTTTAGTCAAAATGCATCATGTCTTAAGTTAGTATTATACCAGGATGCATTTGAAGTTGTTAATCCTTTAGGCTCTGCAAAGACAAAACATAAAATATTAGCTGTTTATGTATCTGTTGCTAATTTGCCCCCTCATGTACGGTCAGACACAAACCACATGTCACTTGTTTTACTGTGTAGGGAGAAAGACTTCAAAGAGTTTGGCCATGCTAAGGTCTTTTCTGAATTACTATCAGACTTAAAGCAATTGGAGGAGAATGGGATTGTAGTATCAGATGAAACAGTAGTCAAAGGAACCCTGTATTGCATTGCTGGAGATAATTTGGGCTCACATTGCATTGGTGGCTTCACGGAAAATTTCAGTCGATCAGAACATTTTTGTAGGTATTGCCTAATAACCCGATCTGATTTTCCAGATCTGAGCACCATTGAGAGCTACAGTTCTGCTGTTGATCGCCTCCAAACTGAAGGTACACCATATATTGAAGGAGTAAAGTTTAAGTCAGTATTCAATTCTTTAAAATACTTCAATGTCTGTCAGCCAGGTTTGCCACCTTGTCTAGGACATGACATTTTTGAGGGTGTTCTGGCTTATGATGTTGCGCTCTATCTTAAATATTTTATAAAAAATAAGGGATGGTTCACTTACTCGACTTTAAATCGTCGCATTAAGCAGTTCAAATACTGTGGCTCTGATTCTTCTACAAAGCCATGTGAAGTCAGTTCTCAAGCTGTTAAACTCTCAGGACATGCCATCCAGAATTGGAATTTTCTTAGGTTGCTGCCTCTCATAATTGGTGACAGAATAGAAGATACAACAGATAATGTATGGCAGTTGACTCTGCAGTTGAAAGACATTGTGGACATGATCTGTGCTCAGAAAATCTCTGTGCCTCAGCTTGCATATCTTGATATTCTTATTCAAGAATATTTAGATTCAAGAAAATGTCTATTCCCTACTAGTAACCTGAAGCCAAAACATCATTATGTACGCCATTATCCAGCACTGATTTTGAAATTTGGCCCCTTGATCAGACTGTGGACAATGCGCTTTGAGGGTAAGCACAGTTATTTCAAGAGATGTGCAAGGACTTTAAAGAATTTTAAAAACCTCTGCCTTACTCTGTCTGAAAGACATCAGATGTTGCATGCTTATCTTTCAGCAGGATCAATAGGTCAAGATGTCATGCAAGCTAAAGGTGCTTCTGCATTTTACTCAGTACTATACAGTAAAGCCATTCAAGATGCAGTGAGCCACTTTGGTTTTACTGAGACCAACACAAAGGTCGTGACTGAAATGCTCTATAAGGGAACATTATACAAGAAAGGACAATTTCTTGTCACAGGGAACCCTGATTCTGTGGAGTTTGGTGAGCTACTGCTTATTCTGATCAAAAATGACGATGTTCATTTTCTGGTGTTACTATGTAGAGCAGAATTCATTCCTCAGTACCATATGTACTCAGTTAAGAACGACAATGGAAAAATGTTGTGTCTGAACATCAGTGACTTGATTGATTTCTATCCATTGTCATCTTACATCAAGGATGGGTACCAAATAGTTCCACTAAAACACTAAAGTGTGTTGTCACAGTAATGAATATCCTGGCCTGTTATTTTGAAATTAATTGAGCTTTGTTTACACTTTCAGAAAATTCAGAAATGGCTTCAGAACAAAGCAACATAGGCAGTGCCATTACCAAAGTGTTGCCAGATCTCCCAGCCTCAATTCTAAGTATTTTAGAGGAGACACTACAGTCATTGGGGGTGGAGACCACTGAGGATTTTCACTTCATTCAGGAAGCTGATCTGCTTTCAGTTCTCAGACCAATTCAAGCAAGGAAATTGGTAGCTGCCTGGCAACAAACCAGTAAGTGCATTCTGACAGAATTTATGTTAGAATTTATTTTGAATTATAACCACAGTTTAAACATCAATAAATGCATTTTGTTAATTTCATTATTTTGTACAGAACAGGACATTGAAGTTCACAGCCAGGCAGCATTAAGCTCTCCAGGTTCCTCGACCCAGTCCTCACTCTCTTCCTCTCCCTCGCCTAGACACCCATGTGCTGCTGCAGATTGAGTTGACACCTTCCATATTCCATGGGAGATGTGTCCTGAAGCACTGATTCAGTGTTTGGAAAGGGGAAAACGACCAAGCCCAAAGTTACGGAGAGAAATGATTCGGATTGTTGTGTCCGAGATGATGAAAGTCTGTGCTTCTCCGACTAAACAAGCCTCGACGGAAGTTGCCAAAAAAATGGTTGCCAAGTATCCACAATCACTGCAAGACGTCATAGAAGGCGACATTGTGGGTCCAGGTTATCACTCACTGGTCAAACAGTTACAAGCCCGAATTGATAATGTGAGACGGTTTTCAATACCGAAGACGATTAAGCGCAAACAGGAGGCAGATGACTGTGACACAGATTAAATCCCAACTAAACGAAGGGCTGCTGTTCAAGACACATATGGCTGCATAATGTGGGACATGAAATTCATGCCAGTGAGTGAGACACCAAAAAGCCAACAGGAGAAAAAAGACAGAATGAAAGTGCTTATTGAACAGACTAACTTCAACCCAGACTAGGTACAAACTCTGATGATGTGCACCTACTACTCCCAACGTAAAGAGGTAAACAAGGGAACAGACCTGCAGTCTCTCATGGAGGAGTGGCCTTTTTTGTTTAAGGAGATTGGCATGACAGTTCACTACCAAGAGCTCCCTGGGGTACCATTAAAGGATACCTTCCTCACTAGTGTGGGAAAAAAGGGGAAACGGCTTCTGGACTTCATGAGAACCATTTGTGCAGACAAGAACAAACGAGTTTTGCAGGCTGTCACAAAGCTAAAGATTCTGAGAGGACAGTTGGAGGGCTGCTCAGAAGATGTCAAAGATATGGTGCTATTGCTTCTCTCCTATTTTGATGAAAAAGAAGAGAGCCTCTTTCACTATGTAGATGAAACATGTCTGGCAAGCGAAGTAAACATGGACATTTTGCCAGTGACATCTTGCATTATTGTATGCGGTAAGTTGATACTCATTTTTACTGAAGGGTCCTAAGCTAATGTAATGTGACTGCATGAAGTGCACTATCATGCATTTAACAAGTTTGAATCGTTCTTTTTCAAAATCAATAAAGTGTATGTGGACCAGCAAACCACTATTTTAAGCGGAAAAACACACTGAAGAATGCACAATTGCTCTTCTTATTGTGCATCTTAATTTATCAGGGCAGCTTGATAGTGGTCAGCATGAGCTTACAACAAGAAGGAGGGACGTCCTGGGTCCTTTCTGTGTGGAGTCTGCATGTCTTCCCTGACTTTGTGTAGGCTTACTTTGGGTGCTGTAGTTTACTCCCACATTCCAAAGACATGCGTTAGACTAATTGATTACACTAATATTGTGCAGGTTTGAGTGTGTTCGAGCTAATATTATAAGTTTTCTGGTGTTAATCCACTTCTGAAGAAAGATGGTTCATATGAAGCACTTGTTTTCACTATATGAAAGTTTATATTTGGAGGATCTGCTCACAAATATTAGGGGAGATTTTAAGTATCCCCTATATTTTGTGAACAGTATATAACACTCGTAAATATCACTAAATGAAAAAGAATTTTTTTCTTATAATTTATTATATGACGTTTGGATGGTAATTGGGAGTTGTTAATGATTTTCAACCTGTATCTTTGCAGGCACCTCCTGCTATGCTGCAAGGCAGTTCATGTTGAGTGTAGACCGCAAGGTTGTGCATGACCAAATCCCCACCTTCGTCTCTGCCATCTGTTTAATGTTTGGATGCTATTATTGTCTAAACATCCACTACCCTGTGGAACTGGGATCCACTCTTGAATTTCTTCAGAGGTAAGGGTAAGGTATATATATATACACACACACACACAATCATATATACAGTGTATCACAAAAGTGAGTACACCCCTCACATTTCTGCAAATATTTTATTATATCTTTTCATGGGACAACACTATAGAAATAAAACTTGGATATAACTTAGAGTAGTCAGTGTACAGCTTGTATAGCAGTGTAGATTTACTGTCTTCTGAAAATAACTCAACACACAGCCATTAATGTCTAAATGGCTGGCAACATAAGTGAGTACACCCCACAGTGAACATGTCCAAATTGTGCCCAAAGTGTCAATATTTTGTGTGACCACCATTATTATTCAGCACTGCCTTAACCCTCCTGGGCATGGAATTCACCAGAGCTGCACAGGTTGCTACTGGAATCCTCTTCCACTCCTCCATGATGACATCACGGAGCTGGTGGATGTTAGACACCTTGAACTCCTCCACCTTCCACTTGAGGATGCGCCACAGGTGCTCAATTGGGTTTAGTCCATCACCTTTACCTTCAGCTTCCTCAGCAAGGCAGTTGTCATCTTGGAGGTTGTGTTTGGGGTCGTTATCCTGTTGGAAAACTGCCATGAGGCCCAGTTTTCGAAGGGAGGGGATCATGCTCTGTTTCAGAATGTCACAGTACATGTTGGAATTCATGTTTCCCTCAATGAACTGCAGCTCCCCAGTGCAAGCAACACTCATGCAGCCCAAGACCATGATGCTACCACCACCATGCTTGACTGTAGGCAAGATACAGTTGTCTTGGTACTTCTCACCAGGGCGCCGCCACACATGCTGGACACCATCTGAGCCAAACAAGTTTATCTTGGTCTCGTCAGACCACAGGGCATTCCAGTAATCCATGTTCTTGGACTGCTTGTCTTCAGCAAACTGTTTGCGAGCTTTCTTGTGCGTCAGCTTCCTTCTGGGATGACGACCATGCAGACCAAGTTGATGCAGTGTGCGGCGTATGGTCTGAGCACTGACAGGCTGACCTCCCACGTCTTCAACCTCTGCAGCAATGCTGGCAGCACTCATGTGTCTATTTTTTAAAGCCAACCTCTGGATATGACGCCGAACACGTGGACTCAACTTCTTTGGTCGACCCTGGCGAAGCCTGTTCCGAGTGGAACCTGTCCTGGAAAACCGCTGTATGACCTTGGCCACCATGCTGTAGCTCAGTTTCAGGGTGTTAGCAATCTTCTTATAGCCCAGGCCATCTTTGTGGAGAGCAACAATTCTATTTCTCACATCCTCAGAGAGTTCTTTGCCATGAGGTGCCATGTTGAATATCCAGTGGCCAGTATGAGAGAATTGTACCCAAAACACCAAATTTAACAGCCCTGCTCCCCATTTACACCTGGGACCTTGACACATGATACCAGGGAGGGACAACGACACATTTGGGCACAATTTGGACATGTTCACTGTGGGGTGTACTCACTTATGTTGCCAGCTATTTAGACATTAATGGCTGTGTGTTGAGTTATTTTCAGAAGACAGTAAATCTACACTGCTATACAAGTTGTACACTGACTACTCTAAGTTATATCCAAGTTTCATGTCTATAGTGTTGTCCCATGAAAAGATATAATGAAATATTTGCAGAAATGTGAGGGGTGTACTCACTTTTGTGATACACTGTATATATATATATATATATATATTAGGGCTGTCAAACGATTAAAATTTTTAATCATGATTAATCTCAGAATTTCATATAGTTAATCACGATTAATCGCATTTAAAAAAAATCTGTGTAAATGTTATAGAAAACAAGGATTTTTATGTGAAATGTTACAATTAAAATGGTGAACACATTTTATGCTAAATGTACTGATGTTAAAAACTGCTGGGACAAGAGAAAACTGTAAGGGAGTTTTATTCACTCACATACTAGGCAGTAAATGTCAGATTGTAGTTTAGAATTTCTCCATCAGCAAACATTGTAGATCAGCGGTGCTTTAGGTGGGATAAGGCGTAGTTATTGTAACAGACTTTTCTGTGGTTGTATTGTGACAATGGTTTGATGGCCGTTTCTACACGAAGTGAGTGTGTTTTGACCCTTTGGGGCTTCCATAGTGCATGGACTAACGTGCTTGACTCAGCTTTCCGGTATTTGGTACCTTAACAGAATAAGTTAATAAAAGTGTTCTGCTCCCGACAACTTGTGAATATAGCGTGTATTTATTTCTTTATAAGTGCATCACTACACGCTCGGTTACATTATGTTAACAAACCGCAAATGAAAAACGGTGGCAAATCCGACATTAAAACGTTTGTTTTAACATAATGTTAACATAATGTAACCGAGCGTTGTAGTTCTACCAGTCAAGTCTCAACATTAACTAGAATTTGCGTTAACGGCACTATTATTTTTAATCGCGTTAAATTGAAATCGCGTTAATGCGTTATTATCGCGTTAACTTCGACAGCCCTAATATATATATATTGATCTGTTACAGTAGGGTGTGCAAATTCACTCTACATATTTATTCATTCTACATAAATCTGTCTTATAGCTACAATTGCTGGTTTAACCAAGTTTTAATGACCAAGAACAGTGGAAATAAAAAGGTTCCAGATTGTAAAAAAATATGAAAACTTGAGTATTAAAACATTATGGTAATATGTATTGTTTGTTTTACTTAAACTAGTCCAGAATAAAATGTTAATGTATAGCAGATGAGCAATGAGTAGCATCCTCAGGTGCACCTCCCAGAACCAGACCAAAAATGTTATGTGCACTTGATAGTTCCTGGTTATTACCTTTTATAACCAATCACCCTATAGACACACGGATAAATAATAAAACGTGTTTGTATTATATTTTTAACAAGCAGGAAGTTATGAATAAAAACACTATCCAGCTATATATTGAGATAGATATAGATTTGAAAACTAATATTAACTAAACTAAAATAACTAATATGTATATGTATATATATATATAAATATATATATATATACAGTATATATATATATACAATATATATATATATATATATATATGTATATATATATATATATATATATTAGGGCTGTCGAAGTTAACGCGATAATAACGCATTAACGCGATCTCAATTTAACGCGATTAAAAAAAATAGTGCCGTTAACGCAAATTCTAGTTCATGTTGAGACTTGACTGGTAGAACCAACGTTTTAATGTCGGACTTGCCACCGTTGTTCATTTGCGGTTTGTTAAAATAATATAACTGAGCGTAGTAGGGATGCACTTGCATAATAAAGAAATAAATACACGGTATATTCACAAGTTGTCGGGAGCAAAACACTTTATTAACTTAATCTGTTACGGCACTGAATACCGGAGTCAAGCGCGCTAGTCCATGAACTATGGAAGCCCCAAAGGGTCAAAACACACTCACTTCATGTAGAAACGTCCACTTTTCACATTTCACTTAAAAAACCTTGTTTTCTATAACATTTACACAGATTTTATTTAATGCGATTAATCGCGATTAACTATATGAAATTCTGAGATTAATCGTGATTAAAAATTTTAATCGTTTGACAGCCCTAATATATATATATATATATATATATATATATATATATATATATATATATATATATATATATATATATATATATATTAGAGATGGGACGATCGATCGGCTATGAATCGGTATCGGCCGATTTTTAATCAAAATATGCGATCGGCGATATTTCCTAAAAGTAGCCGATTCGATCGTGTGATGTATAAAGATCACGTTAAGTTAACAGCTCAGTGGATTGATCCAGACTTTGAGCTACGAAGCACCAACCATCACATCACCATTCATTAACCATCGTACAGAAACCACAGTGAAAGCTCTTCATGACCTAAAATAACATCATTAACGTTGTGCATCATACATACGATGTAATTTTGCTGATTGAAATATTTACTTTAAAAAGATAATTCAACCCGGTCACATCTGAGTTGATTCTATCAGCACGTTATATAAACTCCTGGTTCACTTTGGTAAATCGTAAGCGGTTCTTACTTGTGATGTAGATGAGAACAGAAAACGTTACAGAGCCAATCAGAGGCAAAAGTTTATTCATTACCAAATTCGTTAGTTCAGGATCATCTGCTAAACTTTTAGGGTAATCAGAACTTTTAGCTCCACAGACGGAACGAGTCTGACTCGGTGACCGCTCTGTGGTAATAGCGGTTTAATTAAGCTTTTTAATTAAGCTTTTTATTGTAAGAAAGTCACACAAAATGTTCTGTAGTAGCTGGTGTTTATTTAAAACCACAGCATTTATTAATAACAGTAAAAACGGAGAGAAAAACTTACGCGTCACATTCGACTCCTGAATCAGAATCATTTAAAGCGACACTGTGAACAAAGCGTTTTTTTTAAAGAAACACACACACGCTGTTGCTTTCGGTTTATTTTCACTGTGAGGCTCTTTTTAAGTTTTTTTCAGACTAAACTGGATAACATTAAACCTGCGTGTGTGTGTGTGGTCAGTTAGACTAATAAGATATGTCTCCTGTGGGTGAAAAAAATAATTGTTTGGTTACTTTATTATTTACTGCTGATTTTGCGCTAAAAATTACGTCATCGCCACCCAACCCTCCCCCCCCCCCCCCCCCCCCCGCGATCGAAATCGACTATCGTCCGATTGCCCTGAAAGGAGATCGGAGATCGCAATCGGTGCCAAAAACCCCGATCGTCCCATCTCTAATATATATAACTAATATATATAACTTTGCACATATAGATTAGCATCTTTTTAAAAGGCTACTTTGGGCAAAAGTATATTACCCTTTTTTCTTGTAGTGTTGTATTATGGGGAGTTTAGTTTGATTGTGCAACCGCCTCACAGCTAAATGGTTCTGGGTTCTTTTTGTGTATGGCGTTTACTTGTTTTTGCTAAGCCTGCACATTTTTGTCCCACTACTTCAGAGAGAGGTTGCCCTGTGATGAAAATGTGAATTGACTGTGATGTTATTTGGGACTTTTGCCATATTGCACCCATTTTTGTTAGAGTAAACACAATGGTTGATTATGAATTCTTGTGTTTCCAAAGGTGTTTCTTCATCATCAATCCAGAGAAGGGAACAAAAGTAGAAACAAAGAAAAACAAGAAGCAGCTGTCCGTTAACCCAAGAGTCCTCACTCTCATTGCAGATCTCTCTGATTATGAGTGGAGAGAGACATGTTGAAAATGGACTTATCTAGCTGGACTGTTAAGACTGAATTGTTACAGTACTAGCTGTAAGCAGCAATGGCCTTTGCTGTAACTGTTAACCACTGGCATTCTGAACAGTGTTTTTATGTTAAGGCATTTGTTTCTTTAGTTCTCATTCAGAGCTGACTATAAATAGTTCCAATTTTTCAAACATTTCATCTGTGTCAGATATCCCAAGCTGAGCATCCTCTTCTGTTAATTCTGGACTAAATGACTGTTGCTCTTGATGAAGCGGCAAGTGGATAATTCTTTCATGCATTTCACCGTTCATCCAATGGATACATCCTGTTTTTTTCAACAATGCTTTGTGAGTACTGCATGAACAATTTACGGATTAATAAATGTTTGGTGTTAACCTGTGCCTTGATTTCCAGTGTGCCTTTTTTGGTATTTAATTTTTGATTTACCATACAAAACTGTTCACTGTAAAATTTAATCCAATTAACCGTAATGTCATATGTTATTATACCGATATATTTACATGGAATTTCTGGCAACCACAGCTGCCAGTAAATTACTGTAAAGTTGACTTTTGCAGTAATATACCATAACACATAATACAGTTATACTGTGTTTATCACTGAGATAGTCTGTAATTGGACTTATGTGTCTGTTGCTTTTAGAGTATATTACTGTAAACAGGTTTATTTGTAGCTGGTATATTTTAAAGAGATTTACCATTAATAGTTTTACAAAATGACTTTAATTTTAAAGCAAATTGCCGTAAACAGGTTAGCAGTAATTCTGTATTTTACATAGTATTTTTCCATAAACAAACAACAGTTTGCAACTGTAAGACTTACGGTTGCCAAAAAGCATACCGTAATGTTGTATACATTTTCACGATAATTTTTATGGTAAAGTTCTGGCAACCACAGCTGCCAGTTTTTTTCCCGTTAATTTAACAGATTAGTTTTTACAGTGTAGCTGAAGTACTAGAGGGGTGTCGGCAGGGCAGCAAAGGGCTACTACCAGCAAGAACCCACAACCACATCAGCTTCGTTATGGAAGGTGGGGGGAGGAAAAGCATAAAGCCGAAAGAAACACCTAGGCCCTTTTCTCCCGATTAGGAGTGGAACATGAGAGTTGACCTGGACAGGCAGCTCCATTTCCCGGTCGAAATCATTGCTACATCTCTCCGCCCTGACATAGTGGTATGGTCCACCAAGGCAAAAGCCGTGCTCCTTATCGAGCTCACAATACCAGCGGAGGAGGGGATGGAGGCTGCCCATGAACGCAAGAAGGCCAAGTACTCAGAGCTGGCTGCTGAGTGCCGGGAGGCTGGCTGGATGACTACCATCTACCCAGTACACTCCTCATCTACTGTCAGCCAAACCAGACATGGGGACCTAGGGACGGGGACATAGGGACGGGGACATAGGGACACCCCTTCCAACATTTCAAACTGCAGTTAGAAACTAAACTACCAAAATAAAATAGAATGTTCCCCTGCCCCTGCATGGGAGCTCTGCTTATTGCTTATCTGACCCCCTGCAGTGCTCGGTCAGTCTGCTGGGGATCATCCTCACAGGAAAAGGTGATTGTGATTGCGTGATTGTGATTGCGGAATATGATCAAAAGATGGCGCTAAAGGTATTTATACATAAACATGAGCAACGTTTAACAGTGTTACACAATGACTAACTGTACAACAAGTCTGTTTTATGCTGTAATGTATATGTATGTATACACACATATTAGGTGATCCATTGTTCTTCAAATAGGCTAGTGACCCCTGTTCTTAAAAAGACAAAGATACACGTTTCATTTGAGTACATGATCTAATAATGCTATCCTCCAGAGACTCAGAATGTGTTATTATTATTATTATTATTATTATTATTATTGTTGTTGTCAGTTTAAAAATGACACCATTATTTGAGATTGTTGTGGGAATTCAAAATAACCCCTAAAGATCGACACAGACAACCGGGATAATGATAAAAGCAAATAATCAATTCATTACTCAGCTGAGGGCCAATCTCAATGCAAACGCACACATGCCTTTACAGGAGAGAAAGGGCGACTACGGTCTGCCCTGTCGTAGTATTTATACCCCGCTTACTGCCCCTTCAGGCTAACTCTGCTCAGCAACCCAGCTCAAGGCCAATCTTCCTCACTAAACTTGTTTATCATCCTACAAGAATAGTCAGTTTGTTAGAAACATGGCGTACTTCCACAAGAATGCACCTGTATCAAAACTCTGTGTGCACCCCCGCACACACAGTCCCGACACCCATGCATTCCCACGCAAGCAAGAAGCCCATGCCAAGGTCAACATATCTCTGGACCTAAGAAACCTTCCAAAAGTCTCTTCTACCTCTGCTAATTGAACTAAGAAAGCAGAAACTTATGAGTTTAATACAAATAACTAATAAAATATAAAATTTCCATTCACAAGATGTATGGGCCACATGGTGGATCAGTGGGTAACATTTACATTGTCAGCATTTAGCAGACGCTTTTATCCAAAGCGACTAACACAATGAGCGGAACACGATGAGCAATTGAGGATTAAGGGCAACTTGGTGGTGGCGAGGCTTGAACCGGCAACCTTCTGTTTACTAGTCCAGTACCTTAACCACTTAGCTATCACTGGCCAACACTGTCACCTCACAGCAATAAGGTCCTGGGCTCGATTTACAGGTGGGTTCTTTCCTGTGTCTGTGTGGGTCTTGGTGGACAGCCATTTTCAAGTCTCTCCAGAGATGCTCAATTGGGTTTAGGTCAGGGCTCTGGCTGGGCCAGTCAAGAAGGTGAACCTTCGGCCCAGTCTGAGGTCCAGAGCACTCTGGAAGAGGTTTTCCTCCAGGATATCTCTGTACTTGGCCGCATTCATCTTTCCTTCAATTGCAACCAGTCGTCCTGTCCCTGCAGCTGAAAAACACCCCCATAGCATGATGCTGCCACCACCATGTTTCACTGTTGGGATTGTATTTGGCAGGTGATGAGCAGTGCCTGAGCACATGTATTTGGCAGGTGATGAGCACATACCGCTTAGAATTAACACCAAAAAGTTCAATCTTCGTCTCATCAGACCATAGAATCTTCTTTCTCATAGTCTGGGAGCCCTTCATGTGTTTTTTTGCAAACTGTATGCGGGCTTTCATATGTCTTGTACTGAGGAGAGGCTTCCGTCGGCACACTCTGCCATAAAGCCCCGACTGGTGGAGGGCTGCAGTGATAGTTGACTTTGTGGAACTTTCTCCCATCTCCCTACTGCATCTCTGGAGCTCAGCCACAGTGATCTTGGGGTTCTTCTTTACCTTCTCCCACGATTGCTTAGTTTGGCTGGACGGCCAGGTCGAGGAAGAATTGTGGTCGTCCCAAACTTCTTCCATTTAAGGATTATGGAGGCCACTGTGCTCTTAGGAACCTTGAGTGCTGCAGACATTCTTTTGTAACCTGGGCCAGATCTGTGCCTTGCCACAATTCTGTCTCTGAGCTCCTTGGCAGTTCCTTAGACCTCATGATTCTCATGTGCTCTGACATGCACTGTGAGCTGTGTGGTCTTATATAGACAGGTGTGTGCCTTTCCTAATCAAGTCCAATCAGTTTAATTAAACACAGCTGGACTCCAATGAAGGAGTAGAACCATCTCAAGGAGGATCAGAAAGAAATGGACAGCATGTGAGTTAAATATGAGTGTCATAGCAAAGGGTCTGAATACTTATGACCATGTGATATTTCAGTTTTTCTTGTTTAATAAATTGGCAAAAATATCTACATTTCTGTTTTTTTTCTGTCAAGATGGGGTGCAGAGTGTACATTAATGAGCAAAAAAAAAGAACTTTTTTGATCTTACCAATTGGCTGCAATGAAACAAAGAGTGAAAAATTTAAAGGGGTCTGAATACTTTCCGTACCCACTGTATAGTTTATAATAATATATAGACATAGTTTTAATAAGAATAGATCGATAAAACTTAAATATTTAGTACAGGAATACATTTCGATAATTAAGGACAAACCGACAGAACGTCAGCGGGATTCTTGAGGGATAGAATCAAAGAATCGACTCTTTTTAAATCGACTCCCTGTTGTTTGATTCAGTAAAAAGTGTGTGGCGAACTGATAAATGAAACACTAACGCATGAAAATAAATCAAATAGGATAAATATATGTTTAAATATTGACTTTATAAAAGTGTTTAAATACTTACAAAACACTTTCATGAAAAGAAACGACACTGCGCCTCTGTTACTAAAGTTGTGGTACTAGTAGCTAACAGACCAACAATGCATTGTGGGTAATTTAGCAAACTGTTTACTGGAGTAGAACATTAGTCGAATTTAGATATTTCGACGTTTATACAAAAGCCATTCAACCATAAAATTAATGTGGGTTAATTTAACAAAATAATTAAAATGGTTGATTTTAAATTCATTTCGAACTGTGTAACCTGAATTAGCCACCCCGGGTACTGGAAATAAGGAACACCCTGGGCTTTATTATTTTCATTCTTTATAATAATAAATCAAAACCATATTTTAGGCAAAACAACATGAAGAACATTATGGAACATTTTCTCTCAGTGCAACAAAATTTTTACATAATCCATCTTCACACTGACATGCAGCTCCGGTTCTGTACTGTGTTGCTTAGGGGGGCAGTGAGAAAATGCCCACCCCAGCGCCCCCATAGCGCCCCCATAGCGCCCCCATAGCGCCAGCTCTGCTTGTGTTACTTTAGTTTCACCGTAAACGTGATTTAAATCTGGGGCGAAAAAGGCTGAACGTTATCATTAAATATCTGCCAGGTTCATTAATCACAACCTGTTTATAATCACACAACTTCATCAGTATTAAATCCACAACGTTCTGCTTTAAGATGGAGCTCCGTCATTAACATTTCTACTCGCTGTGAGCAGGGTTTGAACCTGCGCGGGGAGACCCCATTGGATGTCAAGTCCAACGCCTTAACCTCTCGGCCATCACAGCTGCCAGAGTTGTTGGTCCATCTGTAGAGAAACCTCCATCCACTCCAGCACTAAAGCGGCAAAGCATCTCCACATCATCGCACTACCACCACCACGTTTCACTGTTAGGATGAAACGACGTTTCTTGTTGGGAAACAATGTTATAATATAATCTGTAGTTCAGAGAACGGAAAGGAAATGATGCGTTCACAGCTGTGATGGCCGAGAGGTTAAGGCATTGTAATTGAAATCCATTGGGGTCTCCCCGCGCAGATTTGAACCCTGCTCATGTGTGGGTGCAGCGCTGATAGAAATGTACAAAAATGCACAGGTTATGATTGATGTAACATATTCCCATACACAACCATCCTACTGAACTTTATCCCTGCTCAGGTTCAAATCCTGTTTAGAGCAACTGCAAATGTTTCCCTTTAGTTTATGCTTCTTACTCCTGATTAATGGAGGCTTCTGGTATAAGCTGACTTAGTTTCAGGTTTTCATTGTTGTAGCTAGTTTTTGATCCCAAGGTGTCAATAAGGGATGAAGCTTAACTGAGATTAACATCAGTCTGTATTAAATAATTAGAATTAAATAATTCACAGGTCCTTTATTAATTTCCTTTGATTAACAGTCACTAATCTATTCTCCAGCACTGTGCTATTCACCAAACCTTTTCCATATATCCCAGAGGCCCCACAGACATCTCCAATCACACCACATGGCAGCATTTCCAGCTGCCCCATCAACCCCAAGTGTCTGAACATGTGTACAGCTGTGATGGCCGAGTGGTTAAGGCGTTGAACTTGAAGTCCAATGGGGTCTCCCCACGCAGATTCGAACCCTGCTCACAGCGACTGTGTGCATCTTCATTGATGTGTTAGTGTGACCAGAATATAGTTGTATGTAATATAACTATAGTTGTATAGGGGGGGGCAATTGTTGCGATGATGGCCAAGGTGACCAATGGGTAAATTAATGCTTAAATAATTAACATCTTAAGTCATCTGTCAGTTTGCCCTCACAAATAACTTTGAACGTGGAGATAATAATAACTAATAACTAATAATAATAATAATAATAATAATATGATAATTTTAAGTAAAGCCTTCACACTAACAATTTAATAGTCTTTATCAGATAGCATTTTATTTTAGGTGCTAGCTGCTCCAACTAGGGTTGCAAACTTTCAGAACTGTGCAACCCTAACCGTAGGCTATAAAAAATATAACGGGTCATACACAGTTTTATTTAGGCTGTTTAACATTTATTATTTTCATTCTTTATAATAATAAATCAAAACCATATTTTAGGCACACGGCGTTACTAAGACTAAAAGTGAACACTACTTACAATAATAACCGAACCCCTTTTAATTCCCGCGGTAGCAGCAGTGTCATACATAATCGCGCTGTCTCAGTCTAATCTGCAGCGTTTATCTCCCATTGATAAAAATATGGAACACCACGTTTAGTTTCCAAATAAGGAACGATTATGTGTGACGCAGGCACGTAAGTGCGAGCCCTTCCGGAAGTCATTCAAAATGCATTAGAGCGCCCTCAATACGAAAAAAAAGAGCTTTAACATGAGAGTCTATGAGAGCGATCTGGGGCGATTTTCAGTTAGAGCCTGATCGCCCCGAAAGGGCCGGTACTGTACGGAACACAACTCCACACTGATTGGACTGCGATATTCAGAGACAAAACAGACTCCAGAACAGTCACAGCTAGTTTAACACTGGTTGAATGTGATAGAAACATTTCTTCCCTTTCGCACTTTGGTGGTGCGTCGCACGATCGCCCTAATGAACGAGCCGCCTTTGCTCACGTGTGTATTTATTTATGTTTTAATAAAAGCACAGAGCAGCGCTGTGAGCAAGGTTCAAACCTGCACGGGGAGACTCCATTGGATATCAAGTCCAACGCTTTAACCACTCGGCCATCATAGCCTGAGGAACACAGGAGCTCTCTAACAAAAACTTAACCAATTCAACAACAACATCAACAACAATATGATTATCATACTAACAGTGAAGTGTGGTGGTGGTAGTGTGATGATGTGGGGATGCTTTGCTGCTTCAGGGAAACTTACAGTATAAGGATGGATGGACCCACAAATGCTCCAAATTTGATTGATTAATGTAGGAAGTACCAGACACCTTCAGGTCTACAACCTCCATACAGCTGTGATGGCCGAGTGGTTAAGGCGTTGTACTTGAAATCCAATGGGGTCTCCCTGCGCAGGTTCAAATCCTGCTCACAGCGATCATGAGTTTTAATGAAAGCTTAACGTATATACTGATAAACACTGATAAAGTTGTATGATTGCAATCAGATCATGATTAATGTAAAACTAGTTATCCTCCTATACGTAACATCACAATATTTACCTCAGGATTTTCTGGTTGAGAGCAGAATCTGTGGTTCTGTTCAATTTAATTAACTGAAACCACAAACCACAGTGTGTTAATTTTATTAACTTTATATATATATATATCAGGATTTTCAGATAGAGAGCAGAATTTATGGTTCTGTAATATCACTCAGGCCCTGAAGCTGCAAAGCATCCACATCATCACACTACCACCACCACGTTTCACTGTTGCGAGTTTATTATTTACCTCAGTTTGAAGTAAAATGAAACGTTTGTGCTTTTTGCTAATTCAGTGTCACTGGGTGGAAGATTGAAATCCCAGAGAAACACAGATTGATATTTTAAGAATGAATAAAGTTTTATAACAGTCTCTGTGCACCTTCATTGTTTGCGTAGTTGTTGTGTAGTGAGCGGATCTATAGGACGACTTACTCTGAAGGACACGTGAGATGTTCGGGCTCTTCGTCCCCTCTCGGGTTCGCTCTGTCCTTTCCTCTCTCTCGGCTTCACAAAATCACTGAGCTGCACTGCGACACTGGAGGAACATCTCAGCGGCTTTCACACAGACTGGAGACCATGGAAACATGCAAACAAGAAAAAGCAGAAAGAGCAAAAGATCGGAAGGTAAGAAAACTGATTTTAAACTAATTTTATCATTTATTACAATCTTATATTATTATTTAACTTTAAAGTGAGCGTGCTGGTCTGATGTTCTTTATATTCTGTTTATATCCTGTCTCATAATGTAAATTATTGTTAAAAAAAACAGAATTTAGGAAACCCCAGTACAGAAAACAGCTAAGAATCATCCCTTATACAGCTGTGATGGCTGAGAGGTTAAGGCGTTGGGCTTGAAATCCAATGGGGTCTCCCCGCGCAGGTTTGAACCCTGCTCACAGCGGCCTGGACTTTTAATTAAGGAGCCACACCTTGAAACAGAGGATTGTGGATTTAACACTGATAAAAATGTATAATTGTGTTCAGATTATAATAATGAATGTAACATATTTATATCAGAAAATAAAGTGAACCTTCCTCTTTGTGTCCCACAAGAATCCTACTGAACTTTCTCCCTGTTTAGGTTCAAATCCTGTTCACAATAAAATCACATTACGCAACGCTTTACCTCAGGATTTTCTGGTAGAGAGCAGAAATTGTGATTCTGTCCTTTTTTCCAACTCTACTGAACCACAGTGAGAGTCATAAACACCACCAGCACCACCAACAACCCCACAAACACCATCAATGCCCCGAACACCATCTACCAGATCTATAAACGGAACCTAAACTAATTAAACTAGTCCGACTTTTCCGCTTCATTGACACCATCATCATCTCCTCCCTCTCTCTTTCTCTCAGGCTGTGGGTCAGAAGTGTGTAGGCGCTGTTTTACACTCTGGTACTGACGGGCAGACACTGGCACAGGTAGGAAGCAGCGCTGATCTCCGCATCATCAAGCCACGCCTTTCATTCTCACCAATACTGAACTGCTGCCTGGTCAGGTGGATCATCAAAAGTACAACAGCACAGAGTACAGGTACACACATGCACACAAATGAGTGTACGTTTATTTTGAGTAAACTACTCAACATGTTCCAGCTAGTCTGTTTAGAAGCTGGGGTCAGAGCTTTGAGAGTTAAAGCCATGCTCAAGGGTCCAACAATTTCTGCTATACACAACTGGGAATTGACAGCCCAGAGCTCTGCCTACTGAGCTACAGACAAAACACTCGCAACAGAAATAAACTAATCCTGCTACAGAAATCTAACTAGTCCTGAATAATCAAGCCTTTAATATTAAATCAGATAATCAGACAAAATATGATAAATATTTTGAAGCACTTCTATTAACCACTGTTTCAAATCAGGATCCAAACCTGATGTACACAATTATGTTTCTATACTCACCAGTCTGTGTTATACATGATGAGCTTTATTTATCTGTATTATTAAATACATTTCATTAAACGTATATTTAATGAACGTACAGCTAACCTACACTACTGTGCATGCACATATAGCGTATTTACTATCTATGGAATTATCTATTTTTATCAGTGCACAGAAGTTGGCTAAAACACAAGAAGTTTTGTTAATACAGATCTGTAATTTTAATGTTTGTATTGTTAATGTAGATGGAAAACTGTAACATGGATGCCTCTAAGGGTGGTAAAATATATACATAGAACGTAACTGGAGGTATTATTGTTACTGAACATTTTAAACTAGTTCACATTTAGTTAAACCAGTTTGTATCTTGTGCCAGTGTCTCCATGAATGAATAGGAATTAGGAAGCTGAGGGAACTTCATGACAGCGGGGCTGAAATGGTAGATGTTTAGAGCAGCTCTACAGATTTCATCTCATTTAACTTTTTTATTTAAAAGTTCTTGTGAACATTATTTACTGATTTGTAGCATTGTTAGCTGTTTATTTCAGGTGCAGTGTGACAGTAGATGATTTAACAAATCACACCCAAACTACATAAACATGTAGACACTCATCCTCCAGAGACTCAGAATGTGTTATTATTATTATTATTATTGATGTTGTTAATAAATGAGTTTAAAAATGACACCATTATTTGAGCTGTATGGGCCACATGGTGGATCAGTGGGTAACACTGTGACCCAAACTCAGAGGTGGAAAGTAAGGAATGACATTTACTCGCGTTACTGTAATTGAGGAGTTTTTTTGTGTACTTTTTTTTAGTAGATTTTACAACCTGTAAAGAAGTGGACATGAAACCGGCCCGTTAGGCTGTTCGATCCTGCGGAGCATTTACGCATTTGTGGCTGCGAACTGAATCACGAGTTAACGAGTCAGAAACGACTCACTCTGTTTCATTATGATGTTGTGCATAAACAACTCCATGAATCGGTTCATTTGGTGAAGAGATTCAGATGTATAAAGCAATCAGAGCTTCAGAATTCACAGTCTGGGCGGAATTTCAATCTCTTTCTTTATTGGTTGTTGTATAAATGACAGTTTAGTGAACGAATCACCAATTTAAGCTTTTTACCGGGAAAGCCGAGAGCAGTGTTGCCAACTTAGCGACTTTGTCGCTATATTTAGCGACTTTTCAGACCCCTTTAGCGACTTTTTTTCAAAAAAGCGACTAGCGACAAATCTAGCGACTTTTTCTGGTGTTACTGGAGACTTGGAGACTCGAACGTGAAAACACATATTGTTCTGCAGTTACTGTCCTCACCGAGCAGCGGGTGCTGCTGTGAGCCCCCCCGCCCCCCCAAAGCACTCACGGGCGGTCAGTATCACAGTCAGAGTTGCCAGATTGGGCTGTTTTCCACCAGAATAGCGGGTTTTGTTGGAAATTGTTTTAAAGACATGCAAGCAAAAATTATTTGTTCTTTATATGTATAATTACTGATCTGTACATTTTAAGATATTAATTTGTACGTCATGATGGTTTAACTGGTTTATTATTTGTGAAATGCTAAACATCATCTGCTTATCCTGTGTTTTGGGCATTTTTTCATGCATTTTGGCTGAAAATTACTGTCGCAATCTGGTAACCCTGCCCAGAGTAGCTCAATGTTGTCTTAAAAAACAAAAACAAACCACAAATCAACAGAAGAATGTTCATTTGTAGTTCTAAACATATTTAGGGTGTTTTTACCCACTTTTTGTCTCTCCCACGATGTTATTCCTCTCTTCTACAGCGTCAATTACATGCAAATTGACCTTATGCAAATTAGGTGATGACGTCATTTAGCGACTTTTAGGACAGCCAATAGCTACTTTCCTTACTGAGGAGTTGGCAACACTGGCCGAGAGAATAAATGATCTACAATAGTTTACATACATTAGTTAGGAGGATAAAACAGTTGGGGATGGATTTATATAATCTGGAAACATACAGGATGGTCTTGTGGATTATATCCCTAATGGAACAACACATGGATATAGATCAAGTAAGCACATAAGTGCTTATGATTTTCTGTTGCTGTGTGACTGATCTGGGTCGCGGTTCTGCTGTTTACGGTTGGCTTTCATTTTGCAACGATAGCAAAGCATTATGAAATATTGTGATTTTTTTATGTTCATTATTGTTTGAGTAATTATTGAAGTAAAACGGACAGCATAAATGTGATTGTGAGATGTAGCTGGTTTGTTCCTATGCTGGTGTAAGACCCGTTATATTTTTGATAGGTGCGACTTTACCAGCCTAACCCTGTTACTGAGGATACACAGAAATGATGCTGTATTGAACTGATAAGAGCAGTTACAGGGTGTTCGGTGTGTAGAGCTTAAATCCACACATGAGCTGCTGATATGCTGCATGGCTGGTGAGCTGTGTGTGTGTCTGCTTCATCATTCATCATTCATCTATCAACTTCTGTTACAAATGATGTTCCTCCTTCTGTTAAACAACTAACTCAGTAACGTTTACTCTCAGTACCCCCCCCCCCCCCAAACACACACACACACACACACACACACACACACGCACACTCTGCACTGTGTGTTTGTTTATGAATCCCGGTATTAGAGTGACGTGTAGAGTGACGTGGTACCTACAGGTGGATGAAACCTTTATGACGTAGTAAGGATTCCACTCCACACCGGGTATAAATAGCGGGGAGAGCGGGATCCTCCATCACTCTTCACTGACAGAGATACAGGACACACACGCGGCGGTTACTCTCTCACACTCACCGTGTTTAGCATGGCGTTCCAGGGATTTATATCGGGGGGCGGACTGCGCTCAGCGGGTGTCGCGGTCGGCGTTACAGCTGCTGCTGCGGCCGGCTGTTATTTACTCTACCAAAAATGGCGTAAAGCGCGCAAGAGCACCAGAGGTGTCGCAGAGGCGGCGGAGGCGGAGGAACACATTCCTGAGGACGGGAGCAAGGTGGAACAGGCACCGGTACAAACCGGGTCTGAGGAGGGGAGCAAGGTGGAACAGGCACCGGTACAAACCGGGTCTGAGGACGGGAGCAAGGTGGAACAGACGCCGGTACAAACCGGGTCTGAGGAGGGGAGCAAGGTGGAACAGACGCCGGTACAAACCGGGTCTGAGGAGGGGAGCAAGGTGGAACAGACGCCGGTGCAAACCGGGTCTGAGGAGGGGAGCAAGGTGGAACAGGCGCCGGTGCAAACCGGGTCTGAGGAGGGGAGCAAGGTGGAACAGACGCCGGTACAAACCGGGTCTGAGGAGGGGAGCAAGGTGGAACAGGCGCCGGTACAAACCGGGTCTGAGGAGGGGAGCAAGGTGGAACAGGCGCCGGTACAAACCGGGTCTGAGGACGGGAGCATAGTAGAACAGATACCGGTACAAACCGTGTCTGAGGACGGGAGCATAGTGGAACAGATACCGGTACAAACCGGGTCTGAGGACGGGAGCATAGTGGAACAGATACCGGTACAAACCGGGTCTGAGGACGGGAGCAAGGTGGAACAGGCACCGGTACAAACCGGGTCTGAGGAGAGAAGCAAGGTGGAACAGACAC
Source organism: Trichomycterus rosablanca (assembly GCF_030014385.1). Classification (NCBI taxonomy): domain Eukaryota; kingdom Metazoa; phylum Chordata; class Actinopteri; order Siluriformes; family Trichomycteridae; genus Trichomycterus; species Trichomycterus rosablanca. Next base: position 30,518 of record NW_026946966.1, on the reverse strand, counting down.
CGGTACAAACCGGGTCTGAGGACGGGAGCATAGTAGAACAGATACCGGTACAAACCGTGTCTGAGGACGGGAGCATAGTGGAACAGATACCGGTACAAACCGGGTCTGAGGACGGGAGCATAGTGGAACAGATACCGGTACAAACCGGGTCTGAGGACGGGAGCAAGGTGGAACAGGCACCGGTACAAACCGGGTCTGAGGAGGGGAGCATAGTGGAACAGGCACCGGTACAAACCGTGTCTGAGGACGGGAGCCAGGCACTGACACTGATGGAAATCCTGGGTCAGAGTAAGTGTGTGTGGAGAGAAAATGTATATATGATATATAGTGACTATAGGAAGTGATGATAATAATACTAATAATGGTTCTGCTCTTGTTTAGGCTGCCACAGAGTGTACACCTTCGAGTACAGTTTTGAGTTCTTCGGTTCTGAAATCAACGAACCGTCAGAGTACTGGACTCGTACTGAATTTGCTGCTGGTTTCATAATTAGATTTGATATGTTCACTCGACTCTTCAAGTTTGTAGGCCGGGCAGGACCAGCTTTAGTCAGCCTGGCTCAGAAGATCCAGAAAGCACTGACCGGTACCAGTGATACACTGGCTGTTACCGATAACAAAGTCACCGGTCAGTGAAAAGAAAGAAGTTCAATTCAAAAGAAATGTGTGTTCAAGTTCTTGCTCAGGGGCCAAAATGTGGCAACTTTGCAGCACCGGGGCTTGAACCAACAACCTTCTGATTACTTCAGTTAAAGAAGTTTAATTCAAAAGAAATGTGTGTTCAAGTTCTTGCTCAGGGGCCAAAATGTGGCAACTTTGCAGCACCGGGGCTTGAACCAACAACCTTCTGATTACTTCAGTTAAAGAAGTTTAATTCAAAAGAAATGTGTGTTCAAGTCCTTGCTCAGGGGCCAAAATGTGGCAACTTTGCAGCAACGGGGCTTGAACCAACAACCTTCTGATTACTAATCCTTAAATAAAATTGACTAAAGCTTAAGTGCAGCGTTTGTTGTATTTTTATATTTCAGTGTTTTATATGAACTTATTAAACTACAAGCTTGGTATTTCATTAGTGCTGTTGTTGGGAAAAATAGCATCATTTGTTTGCTCAGTGAAGTTATTTTAATATTCAGATCAGATCTATATTAGTGCTGGACCAAACACAAAACACATACGACTTCTTTTACAAATTCTTACACAAGATCTACTCAAAATCCATGCATTCACAAGGGCCAAATCCACAAAATGGAAAAAAATGGAAATGACGTATCTCTAAAACTAACAGAAAAACGTAGGAAACATTTATTGTGCATTTATTCAGACAAATCAACCTATTAAAGTCTGCTACAGTTTGATGCATTAATGTCAAACTAAAAAACTTTTTACCCCCTACAAAAAAGTTTGTATTTATTTATTAACATTGTTTTAAATAAGCATCAATGTCTCGAAAAATGACATTATTTATTTTTATATACAGTGTATCACAAAAGTGAGTACACCCCTCACATTTTTGCAGATATTTAAGTATATCTTTTCATGGGACAACACTGACAAAATGACACTTTGACACAATGAAAAGTAGTCTGTGTGCAGCTTATATAACAGTGTAAATTTATTCTTCCCTCAAAATAACTCAATATACAGCCATTAATGTCTAAACCACCGGCAACAAAAGTGAGTACACCCCTTAGTGAAAGTTCCTGAAGTGTCAATATTTTGTGTGGCCACCATTATTTCCCAGAACTGCCTTAACTCTCCTGGGCATGGAGTTTACCAGAGCTTCACAGGTTGCCACTGGAATGCTTTTCCACTCCTCCATGACGACATCACGGACCCGGCGGATATTCGAGATTTTGCATTCCTCCACCTTCCGCTTGAGGATGCCCCAAAGATGTTCTATTGGGTTTAGGTCTGGAAACATGCTTGGCCAGTCCATCACCTTTACCCTCAGCCTCTTCAATAAAGCAGTGGTCGTCTTAGAGGTGTGTTTGGGGTCATTATCATGCTGGAACACTGCCCTGCGACCCAGTTTCCGGAGGGAGGGGATCATGCTCTGCTCAGTATTTCACAGTACATATTGGAGTTCATGTGTCCCTCAATGAAATGTAACTCCCCAACACCTGCTGCACTCATGCAGCCCCAGACCATGGCATTCCCACCACCATGCTTGACTGTAGGCATGACACACTTATCTTTGTACTCCTCACCTGATTGCCGCCACACATGCTTGAGACCATCTGAACCAAACAAATTAATCTTGGTCTCATCAGACCATAGGACATGGTTCCAGTAATCCATGTCCTTTGTTGACATGTCTTCAGCAAACTGTTTGCGGGCTTTCTTGTGTAGAGACTTCAGAAGAGGCTTCCTTCTGGGGTGACAGCCATGCAGACCAATTTGATGTAGTGTGCGGCGTATGGTCTGAGCACTGACAGGCTGACCCCCCACCTTTTCAATCTCTGCAGCAATGCTGACAGCACTCCTGCGCCTATCTTTCAAAGACAGCAGCTGGATGTGACGCTGAGCACGTGCACTCAGCTTCTTTGGACGACCAACACGAGGTCTGTTCTGAGTGGACCCTGCTCTTTTAAAATGCTGGATGATCTTGGCCACTGTGCTGCAGCTCAGTTTCAGGGTGTTGGCAATCTTCTTGTAGCCTTGGCCATCTTCATGTAGCGCAAAAATTCGTCTTTTAAGATCCTCAGAGAGTTCTTTGCCATGAGGTGCCATGTTGGAACTTTCAGTGACCAGTATGAGAGAGTGTGAGAGCTGTACTACTAAATTGAACACACCTACTCCCTATGCACACCTGAGACCTAGTAACACTAACAAATCACATGACATTTTGGAGGGAAAATGACAAGCAGTGCTCAATTTGGACATTTAGGGGTGTAGTCTCTTAGGGGTGTACTCACTTTTGTTGCCGATGGTTTAGACATTAATGGCTGTATATTGAGTTATTTTGAGGGAAGAATAAATTTACACTGTTATATAAGCTGCACACAGACTACTTTTCATTGTGTCAAAGTGTCATTTTGTCAGTGTTGTCCCATGAAAAGATATACTTAAATATCTGCAGAAATGTGAGGGGTGTACTCACTTTTGTGATACACTGTACAATTAATGGTCCTCACCTACTACAAACCTTATTTTTGTAAATATTCATTTATTTATTACAGATTAATAACTAAACATTTGGAATGAAGAAAAAATTAACTTATTTTTATTACCATTATTACATTATATAGCATATACTAGTTTACACAAGTAAAAATTGTACTGTTTCAATTTTTAAAACTCAAACTTTAAAAATTAAACTCAAACTTTTGAATTAAAACATTCAGCTGTGTTCTTATAATCAAACTTTCCTTTTATAGATATATTTTAAAAACAAGGAACAAAAATCTGAATATTTAGTTTGTCAATACGGGTTTTAAACTATCCACAAACCTTTCTTTTATTTCAATATTTTAAAAATGAATTATATCTAAATTATTCAAATTAAATTATTTGAAGTGGAGCTGCAACCTCAGCATCACTGTTTCTGACCCACTGAAAACCAAACATTCCCAACATAAACATGCAAATCCAACAAAGTGTTTACAATCCCAGATCTACTCAATCCACGCAGGCACAAGGGCCAAATCCACAAAATGAAAAAAAAAATGGAAATGGAAATGACTTGGCTCCCTGTCACTCCTCTCACTATCCTGTTGATATTTATCCTCGCTACTCAACACTGCAGTCACCATCATCTAGTAATGTACACACCTCATCTACTGTCAGCCAAACCAGACTGGATATGGGGACCTAGGGACGGGGACCTAGGGACACCCCTTCCAACATTTCAAACTGCAGTTAGAAACTAAACTACCAAAATAAAATAGAATGTTTCCCTGCCCCTGCATGGGAGCTCTGCTTATTGCTTATCTGACCCCCTGCAGTGCTCGGTCAGTCTGCTGGGGATCATCCTCACAGGAAAAGGTGATTGTGATTGCGTGATTGTGATTGCGGAATATGATCAAAAGATGGCGCTAAAGTTATTTATACATAAACATGAGCAACGTTTAACAGTGTTACACAATGACTAACTGTACAACAAGTCTGTTTTATGCTGTAAAGTATATGTATGTATACACACATATTAGGTGATTCATTGTTCTTCAAATAGGCTAGTGACCCCTGTTCTTAAAAAGACAAAGATACACGTTTCATTTGAGTACATGATCTAATAATGCTGTGTGTTAAGGTTTTATTTAACCTGGTTTATACCTGCCTTCATCCAGCTAAAGAAGCCAATCATTTTTAAATAACCATCACAACAACACAAAAGATATTTCATTCTTATGTGCAAATATGTACAATAACAGTTGTTTAAAGTTAAAGTTGAGTTTAAAGTTACATACTGAGTGAATATGTTGAGCATTTATTACGTTCTGTATGTACTTGGCTAATACACAAGATGTTTTGTTAATACAGATCTGTACTTTCAATCTTTTTATTGTTAATGTAGATGGAAAACTGTAACATGGAGACTGAATGGTGGTAAAACCATGAGGGGCATTTTTCAGGAGTTCCACTATATACTTTACTATCTCTCTCTCGGTCTGTCTATCTATCTATCTATCTATCTATCTATCTATCTATCTATCTATCTATCTATCTATCTATCTATCTATCTATCTATCTATCTATCTATCTATCTATCTATCTATCTATCTATCTATCTATCTATCATCTATCCATCCATCATCTATCTATCTCTCTCTCTCTCTCTCTCTCTCTCTCTCTCTCTCTCTCTCTCTCTCTCTCTCTCTCTCTCTCTCTCTCTCTATCATCTCTCTCTCTCTCTCTCTCTCTATCATCTATCTCTCTCTCTCTATCTATCATCTCTCTCTCTCTATCTATCATCTATCTCTCTCTCTCTCTCTCTCTCTCTCTCTCTCTCTCTCTTTCTCAATTCAATTCAATTTGCTTTATTGACATGACAAATTTACATATTTGTATTGTCAAAGCTTACATTAGTATATATAAATATTTGAAAAAAAGAACAAGTATATACATAGAAAAAAAATGGTAATAAAATATTCATTATGTAATTAGACAATTATTCACACAAAAAAAAGAGAAAATATTACTGTGTGTGTGTGTGATGTGTGTGTGTGTGTGTGTTGTGTGTGTGGTGTGTGTGTGGTGTGTGTGCGGGGGGTGGGTGGGGGGATGATCTGGTGTTTCACTCACTGTCCCGGAGTGTGTGACACTCCTGTACATATCTGGCTGCAGTGGAGGCTGATGGTCCCTCTCCTAATATAATGGCCAGTTTCTCGCTGTCTGTCAGCGTTCTGAAGCCGCTCACCTCTCTTCCAAACTGATCAAAATATTTGTGTCTAATTGTTGTGTATTTTGGGCAGTTTAGAAGGAAGTGCACCTCTGTCTCTACCTCACCTGTCCTGCAGTGACCACACAGTCTCTCCTCTCTGGGGATCCAGGACTTTTTTAACCTGCCTCTCTCGATGGCCAGGCTGTGGTCACTCAGTCTGTATTTGGTGAGAATGTGTCTCTGCTTCGTATCTCGGACAGTGAGGAGATACGTGGCCAGGTTGTATTCATGTTTTAGGGTCAGATAGCAGTTCAGTCTGTTTTGGGATTGAGTTTGGGTTCTCCAATGTTCCAGATAAGTGTTTTTGAGGTGTTTGATAATTTGGGTGATCCTGATTGGTGTTTGGGAAGCAGTGCTGGTCAGAGAGTTAGGGTTGTTAGGGGTCAGAGTGTTGGGCAGTCTCTGGACCAGCTGACACAGGGGACTCTTTTCAGGGTAGAGCTCTTGGGATTGGAGTGCCTGAAACTGCAGGCTTGTTGTGGGACTGGATTTTAGGTGCATCCAGAATTTAAGGGCTCTTTTTTTAATATTAATGACTAATTGGTATCGGCCTAATTCAGCCCTGCATGCATTGGTTGGGGTTTTTCTTTGTACATGTAAAATCATTCTGCAGAATTCTGCATGCAGGACTTCAGCGGGATGCTTGTCCCATCTAGTGTAGTCATGATGACTGAGTGGACTCCATACTTCACTACCGTATAGCGCAATGGGCAGGATTATACTATCAAAGATCTTTAACCAGATTCCAATTGGGACGTCAATCTTAATGAATTTGTTTTTAATTGAATAGAGGGCTCTGCAGGCCTTCTCTTTCAGTGCATCCACTGCCAGACCGAAGCCTCCTGAGGCGCTGATTTTGAGCCCCAGTTAATCATAAGAAAGGGTGTGGTCTAGGGCGGTGTCTCCTAGATTGAAAGTGTACCTGTTCTCCTGAGATCTGGCTTTCTTTTGGAAGATCATGATTTTATATTTATCAGGATTTACTGTCAGGGCCCAGGTCTGACAGTACTTCTCCAGCAGATCCAGATGCTGCTGAAGCCCCTTTTCTGTGGGCGACATCAGCACCAGGTCATCCGCATAGAGAAGAAATTTAACTTCCGTTTTATTTAGTGTCAGGCCGGGATTTGCAGATTGCTCCAATAACACCGCTAAATCATTGATATAGATATTAAATAGAGTAGGAGACAAGCTGCAACCCTGCCTGACACCACGCCCCTGAGTGAAGACCTCAGTCATTTTATTGCCAATTTTTACTCCACATTTATTATTGACATACATTGATTTAATGATGTCATAGACTTTACTCCCTACACCATTTTGGATAATTTTATAATATAATCCTTCTTGCCAGATTGAATCAAATGCTTTTCTAAAATCTATAAAACATGCAAAAACTTTAGCATGATTTTGTTTGTGTAGATGTTGGTGGATTAGGGTGTGTAGGGTGTAAATATGGTCAGTAGTGCGATGATTTGGTAAAAAGCCAATCTGTCCATTACTCAGGACACTGTGCTCGGTAAGGAAGGCCTGTATCCGGGCGTTAATGATACAGCAGAACACCTTCCCCAGGTTACTGCTCACACAGATGCCTCGGTAGTTGTTGGGGTCGAATTTGTCTCCACTCTTATAGATTGGGGAAATAAGCCCCCTGTTCCAGATCTCAGGAAAGCAGCCGGATTGGAGAACGATATTGAACAACCCAAGCAGAGCCTGCTGCAGCTGAGGACTGCTGCACTTCAGCATCTCGGTCCTGATGCTGTCAGGTTCACAGGCTTTTCTGGATTTAAGTTTTTTAATTTGGGTATTCAATTCTTCCTGTGAAATTTGGTAATCAATGGAATATATTCCATTAATTTGTGAAACAGCTTTATTAACCCCTGATTGGTTTAATTCAAATGATTCTGATTAAAAAATTATTAGTGATTTTTGAGGAACCAACAGCAGATTTAAATTTGTCATGATTCCATCTGAATGTTCGGTTTAACTGGGATGTTTTGCAGGGCTCATATTTCATGGTTTGATGCTGACTGAGTCGTTTAAGGTAAACATTGATTTGACAGTGATCAGAAAGTGGGAGTTGTGGTCTGACAGTGAACGCACTAATAGTGGAGGGGTCCATGTCAGTGATCGCATAGTCGACTACACTAGCTCCAAGACCTGAACAGTATGTAAACCTCCCTAAAGAGTCCCCTCGGATCCTACCATTAAGAATATACAGACCTGAGGATCGACAGAGGTGCACTAGCTCTTTACCATTCCTGTTCAGGACGTGGTCAGGACTGTTTCTTTGGGAGAAGATAGTGCTGAAGTTGATGGAGGTTTGTTTAAATATATATTTGTTACCAGTAGAATCGATGGTATCGTTCTCATTGCCTGTTCTGGCATTTAAATCTCCAACAAGCATGACATTCCCCTGGGCCTGAAAATGTCTGATTTCCTGCTGAAGATTCTCAAAGAAACAATCCTGATAGTACAGAGACTCTATAGAGGGGGGGTGTAAACTGCACATATGTACAAGTCATTTTCACATTCAATTATGTTTTTATTTAATTTTAGCCAAATATGTGTTGAATATCTTTTAGTTTCTGACAAATATGGTGATAAATTGTCCTTATACCAGGGGTGCACAACTTCTTTTTACCAAGGGCCGATTTCACATAAACACTTAAACCAGAGGGCCACAAATTAAATTTTTACAGACCTGTCCACGTGAATTTGTAATACAGTTAGGGCTGGGTGAAAAGAAAATCTCAATTATTTTCAAATGTATTAACGATTCACGATTGTGAATTTTTTTGTTTTTGTATAATGCAATTGAAAAATTTTAATTTAAAAGACTGCAGAAATGCAAAAATAGTAACAGCACCACCTAATTATCCTTTCAAGGAACTCAAACTTTATAACAATAACAATATAATAATAATTAACAATAATTTAAACAAAATAGACATCTTAACTAGCTATATTCTTTATATAAAAAGCTCACAAACAACAAACAACAAGCAGCATAAGAAAAGTGCAAAACCACAAAAAGTTCACAAAAAGGAACACGAGCCTGTTTACTGTTTCCACCATATAAGTGAGTCTGTATCAGTATCTAAACTGGAGGACATTGAGTAAGCAGTCAGCTCAGCTTTGATTTTGTCCTCTTGTGACTGGGGGGTGGATGGAGGAGGCACAGGCTGCTTCTAACAATATGTGCTACAATTCCCATGCTCCCACGGATTCTCACGTGACTATCACATGTCCCGGGTCAGCCAATCCTGATCGCGCCCATCGGCTCCGGAGTTTTGATTCAGTTCAGCTGTGTTCGGTTCCATGCACATCTTATTTAAACTTTTCTGTTTGTGTGTCTCGTTGTGAAGTTTTGCTGATCGTGTTTGCGTCCTTATTTCTAAATCTAACCATTACCGTGTATAATCCTTGTTGTCTTCCGTTTGCTGCCTGTCTGTTTATCCTCTGATTTTGGACATTACTTGACTTTGTACACTGTTTTTGCCCTTTTGATATAAAACTTTCCCTGATTTATATTCCGCGAGCGTCTGGTGACATGTTGGTATTTTAATTAAATTATAAAGTATGTAAACAATCGCGATTGTCACATTTCTAACATCGGGTGAAAACGTTCATGCGAATTAACCGAATTAATCGTGAAAATCGCCCAGCACTAAATACAGTTACATAAAATCAGGTAGTTAAAAGAAATGTCTTAATGGTCAGTGGACACCAACTGATTAATGTGGTCGCAAGCACACCAGACATGAGAAAATACTTGTATGTCCATTCGGGGTTAAATTTTATATGCTCGAGATCCACTTTTCTTTTTTACTCGTACTTGGTTTGAACAAACACATGGTACCGCTGAACTAACTTGTATTTACATCATTTACTTTTCAGTCGCAATTTCATGGAATTAGCCGGTGAATTTAAAATGACAGCATACTGGGACAGTGGTAGCCTAGTAGGTAGAGCTTTGGGCTATCAACCGGAAGATTGGCGGTTCAAATCCAGGCTCTGCTATGCAGCCACTGTTTGGTCCTTAAGCAAGGCCCTTAACCCTATCTGCTCCAGGGGTGCCGTACGATGGCTGACCCCAGCTTCCAAAACAAGCCGGGATATGCGAAGAAAGAATTTCATTGTACTGTACACCTGTATATGTGACAAATAAAGTATATCTTATCTTATAATTTATTTAAAAATGCATCAGCACTTCATTGGGTCGGATCTGGTCGGTGCTGCAGTGAGATGCTGGGATCTGGTCGATGCTGCAGTGGGACGCTGGGGTTTGGTGGACGCTGAGTTGCTGGATGTGGCTCTACTGTGTCCTGCATTACTGGGAGTGGCTCTATTTGATCTGCCTCTCTTGGGTTGCACTGTACTCCTAGGCCTATGGTTTATGTCTTAAGGATAAGGTGTCATTAACCCGGGGCTTTGTACGGCTCCTCCCAGATCGTATGCTAACATCCAGATGTTGTTTTTGTCCACATGTACATGGTCATGTAGGTGTTCTGAAGTAAGCGTTGGGTGATGGGCAATTGTAATGCCCATGATCTGTTTAAAAACGATTACATATTCTATCCACCCACAGTTTTTTTTTTAATTAAGTGCTAAAACCCTTGTTCTAGCATTTTGTTCTTTCTGGTTTTCCATATTGCCAGTTTTGCTGTCCCAGATACAAAATTTAGAAGGACTGTGGTGTTTTTGTTATTTTGTAGTATATTTAGGTCTAAAGATGAAAAATCCCACCCAGAGCTAACAACCCGGGTCCTACCGCGGTCACATTATTGTCACTTTTACTGCACGTCTAAACCCTGTTTTACGGTAATACAGTTGTGAAGCGTTGAAGAAGGTAAATAATCTCTTTACAGTTTAATATACAAGCATTATTCTGATGCATAGAAACCTATGCATACAACCTATATGTAGATCTAAAAATGTGGACATTCAGACCTTCTCTGTTATTAAAACACAAATTTCAATAAAATCTCTGTATTTTTAAAAACCATTTTCTTATCTACTTGTTATAAATACTTTTGTTTATATTTTGACAACATAAGGACATAACATGGTAAAATTATGCACATTTTAAAATTCCATTAAAAAACTAAAGGAAGTGTTATAGACCAATTTTAGATCTCTAATAAAATAAGCAAATTAATTTATTTTTAAATCACCCCACCAGACACTTGAAGAATACTTACTTTTCTACTGACTTTATGAGGCTCATTTATACTGTACTGCACATGTCGCCCTCATGTGGTACTTTTGGAGAATTGCAAAAAAGTAATATAAAATAATAATACTTTTTTTCCAACAAGGTTAGAAGATCTCATATTACTAGAGATGGGACGATCGGGGTTTTTGGCACCGATTGCGATCTCCGATCTCCTTTCAGGGCAATCGGACGATAGTCGATTTCGAGGGGCGTTGACATGCAATTTTTAGCGCAAAATCAGCAGTAAATAATAAAGTAACCAAACAATTATTTTTTTCACCCACAGGAGACATATCTTATTAGTCTAACTGACCACACACACACACACACAGGTTTAATGTTATCCAGTTTAGTCTAAAAAAACCTTAAAAAGAGCCTCACAGTGAAGATAAACCGAAAGCAACAGCGTGTGTGTGTTTCTTTAAAAAAAAACGCTTTGTTCACAGTGTCGCTTTAAATGATTCTGATTCAGGAGTCGAATGTGACGCGTAAGTTTCTCTCTCCGTTTTTACTGTTATTAATAAATGCTGTGGTTTTAAATAAACACCAGCTACTACAGAACATTTTGTGTGACTTTCTTACATTAAAAAGCTTCATTAAAAAGCTTAATTAAACCGCTATTACCACAGAGCGGTCACCGAGTCAGACTCGTTCCGTCTGTGGAGCTACAAGTTCTGATTACCCTAAAAGTTTAGCAGATGATCCTGAACTAACGAATTTGGTAATGAATAAACTTTTGCCTCTGATTGGCTCTGTAACGTTTTCTGTTCTCATCTACATCACAAGTAAGAACCACTTACGATTTACCAAAGTGAACCAGGAGTTTATATAACGTGCTGATAGAATCGACTCAGATGTGACCGGGTTGAATTATCTTTTTAAAGTAAATATTACAATCAGCAAAATTACATCGTATGTACGATGCACAACGTTAATGATGTTTTTTTTAGGTCATGAAGAGCTTTCACTGTGGTTTCTGTACGATGGTTGATGAATGGTGATGTGATGGTTGGCGCGTCGTAGCTCAAAGTCTGGATCAATCCACTGAGCTGTTAACTTAACATTGTCTTTATATATCACACGATCGAATCGGCTACTTTTAGGAAATATCGCCGATCGCCGATAGCATATTTTGATTAAAAATCGGCCGATACCGATTCATAGCCGATCGATCGTCCCATCTCTACATATTACCACATCATACAGATTTTACTGATTCCACTGAATTTTATTCTAGATCAAGCCAACATGAACATTTATAGCAGCAGGAAGAACAAGATAGAAAAACAACCTGGACATGATGCAGTAGTTTTATTTTATGTTCTGGTTAAGTGTAAAATATTGATACATTATCGTTTTTATAAACTGAGGGCAGTGGTAGCACAGTGGTTAAGGTACAGGACTAGTAATCAGAAGGTTGCTGGTTCAAGCCCTGCATCAGCCAGGTTGCCACTGTTGGGCCCTTGAGCAAGACCAAAACATGGTGTTGTAGAAAAGCATTATGCACTTTAATTTTGAATGTTACTGTTATATTTGTTTACTGTACAAAAATTGTTTGTTAAAAAGTAATTTGTAAATTTGCACATTGTAATAAAATGTAATTTAAAAAAATCTAATCTCTCTCTCTATACAGGCTCATCCTGGAGGCAAATTGGTGGATAAGTGGGCGGGTCTAAACTGCTGTAGGCTGAATAAACAGAAATAAACTGATGAAGGCTGAACAAACGTACCACAATACAAATAACTATTTCTGTGACAGAATCAAATCCCCTCTGAAACCATCCACACATATCTAAGTTCTGCTGTATTATTCCTCACCATGTGCTGGTTTCACTTTTAAACTTGTGTTTTACAGCTCAGGAGAAATCAGGTGAGAATCAGCTTCTTCAGGAGACTCTAAAACACCTAATGTCTCTTAATGTACTAAACAGCCTAGGAACACCAAACGTCTCTCAGTTATTACTGCTCATAAGCGCTCGCTACTGCTGAAATGACCAACCTGTGGTTCAAAAGGAAAATGCTCATTTTTATAATAAGATTTTTCCTAAAATAGACTTGGGAAGAAAGAAGTTTAAGGTGGAAATGATCACATTTACCATTTTGTAATGCATACAAATGTTCTCTTTTATGTTTTAAAATATTCAGTTTGTCTTTTATTTAATTTAGTTTTAATATCTGAATCCATTTATATGATAAATATTTAAGAAAAGAAGAAATCAGGAAAGGGGGTAAATACTTTTTCACAGCACTGAATAAATGGTGGTTAATAAATTGAAAAAGAAAATCTTCATAAATGTATCACTGCCTCACAGATTCTAAAATCACTCAAACAGTTTAATGTTACACTTTCATGTAAATTTTACATTTAATTTGTTAAATCTGACAGTTTCATTGATCCTATATTAAGATAAAACCCCGGGTAGAGGAGCCGAGTGAACGTGGTCTGAACTCTGTGGAGGAGCTTCATTGTATCAGAGATGCTGTAGAAGGACAGAGTTCCTGCTTCATAATCCACATACACTCCTATTCTAGAGGAACTCAGCATTATGGGAATTACAGTCTTTTTGTTATTGTGCCAGAATGAAAAGCTGGATGGAGAACAGAACAAACTCCAGGACTGAACATTCCATCCAAACACACACTCATCACCACCTCCCTTCCTGCTGATGCTTTTATATGACACTGCTATATCAACCCACTCATCCGCACTCCACTCAACCTCCCAGTAACAGCGTCCACTCACACTCTCTCTACACAGAACCTGAGGCCAAATATTAAATCTATCTGGATGATCAGGATACGACTGTAATGTTTTACTCCAGGTGACCACTTTGTTCTCCTCAGACAGACGGAGGTTTTTATTTACTGTGTTTGGATCCAGTGTGAACTGACAAAAATCTGAAGAGGAAACACAAAATAAACCAATTAACATAGAAGAGAGAGAGAGAGTGTGTGTGTGTGTTTAATTGTGTGCATGTGAGAGTGTGAGTGTGACAAAACACAAATACACAAAAACACAGCACAACCACAAATACAGTACAACATTATTCAACACCAAACACACAGACACTGCAGAGACATATAAAGACACAACACATACACAGACACTACACAATCATACAAACACTACACATACACACACGAGTGCTACACAAACACATGAACACTACACAAACATACATAAACACTACAAACACTACACAAACACACACATACATTACACAAATACTGCACAAACACACAGACACTACTCAAGCACACATGAATACTACACAAACAGTACACAAACCCTACACGTACACACAGACACTACAATCACACACATACATTACACAAACACACAAACGCTTCACAAACACATACAAACCCTACACATACACACAAACACACACATACTGGTACTGGTCATAAAATTAGAATATCATGAAAAAGTTGATTTATTTCAGTAATTCCATTCAAAAAGTGAAACTTGTATATTATATTCATTCATTACTATATTGTTATTTGGGATAAAATAATAATCGATTAATTAATTATATAATTAATAGCCTTTAGAACGGAGCACCACCAGCGATTTTGGATTTAAAGGTTGATCCCTGGGAAACCTCAGTTTTGGACGAATCAGTCTTTTTTTCTCTAATGTAAGTACTTAAAAGGGACTATTTCTCGCATCAAGTAATTAAAAACACCGTGCCAAGTTACATACAATTATAAGGTTTATTAATCGAACAAGAACACTACGAATACAATGCTTATTACTTAAATGGTCTAAGATTCATGCATACATTGTTAGATGGACTATTATGTGAAATCAGGTTGAGATTTACGATGGAATGATGGAAGGAAACCCTTCTAAGATCTAATTAAAGAATATACGAAAATAGTGAAACGAATAAAATATTTGCAGTGAAACCAACCTTTTAACAAGAGCACATAAACCGTGTTACCTGGAGACGTCAGCAGTAGGAGGTAGAAGCGAGAGAGGCCCAGGTTTTAGATCACCTAGCTGTGGTCCTTGTTGACTCTATTTCGGGCTTTTTGGTCCGTAGAATGATGGCCGTCTCTGATGTAGAATGATGTCCGTCTCTTCACCAAAGAATCTCAAACACACACGCGTACAGGGGGTGTTCTTTCTGGCCAACTGATGCACCTTTCCTCGCTTTGTCTCTCAACAGGTCCGGATTCTCCGGTCACCACGTGTTGTGCTATTCCCTTAAAAAGTTGGATTCCTACACGCAGTCAAATAAGGACTTTGTTTGTCCAAACGCGAACTTTTGTTTAACCCAAACTTGCGAATGCTAATGGTTAGCAGGCTTGCTACCATGTGTTCCCTTTTGTTCAAAGGCCTTGTGGCCTTCTAGAACAAACTGGAACTCACTCCATCTTGCTCTTCAACTGCAGTTCTGCCACCTCCAAACTCTGAACTGAAAGCCCACCTTGGGTTTTTTAAACCACTCGACGAAGGGCGGAGTTATCTAAGGCACAGCCAATCAGTTTAAACTTCTCTTTTGAGGTCATGTGGCGACAGGTCTCCTCCCACCATGTACTTTTAACTACTGACAACCAGCAGGTGGCGCTAAGATACAACAATACATGAGTTGATTAAGTTCGTTCACAAATTAAGTTTTGTAAGAGTTAAATCTTTGTGGAAGTTCTTCCAAATCAACTCTTAATAGTAACTAAGATTATAAAAGAAAATCTAAACAGTCATTCATGGATCACACAAGTACAACATACAGAGAGCAATACATATGGAAATTAAAACAGATACAAAACAGATGTTCACATCTTCATATATGATAGCAGTCCTTAGCACTTCTAGGGGATAAAGAGTAAATAGAAACATAAACAAAACTACACAAGGTAATTGTTAAAGGTCCTTTGGTTAGAATTAACTTGTTTTAGTTCATTTTCCATATTGTCCTAGTCCCTGAATTCCAGAGTAGGTGTGTGGGTGTGTGTCAGGACACATACTGTCTCTGGGGTCGTAAAAGTGGATTAGGTGCAGCCAGTGTGGGGGTTAAAAACCAGGTTTCTATCCTTTACAATGCCTGTCCCTGAATGGAATACACATTTTTCAAGTCTTTACCATCCTTAAATGTAAACAATTGGAGTTTAATGGTGGCATCTGGCTGGTCTTGCCGGCACCAAAAGCTCAACTTAATGTCCAGATCTGGTGAAGCCCACAAATTACCTTGGCAACTTTAGAGCTCTGACCAATCATAAATGTCCCTTGGGGGATTAACATGTCCATGCCGAAAGGTTTTAGGGTTCCCTCTGTGGGGTTGTAAACTTGGAGACATTCCAACAGGGGAACGTCATAAACAGTCTTTGAAGATAAACTGTCGCTGGAGATCTCAATATGCAGAGAAACGAGATAAACGTCCAGTTTTAATCCAGTAATAATCCTTTCTATCACGTTTCCGCTACATTACGCACAGACTGATATATTTCAAATGTTTATTTCTTTTAATGTTGATGATTATAACTGACAACTAATGAAAACCCGAAATTCAGTATCTCAGAAAATTAGAATATTGTGACAAGGTACAATATTGAAGACACCTGGTGCCACACTCTAATCAGCTAATTAACTCAAAACACCTGCAAAGGCCTTTAAATGGTCTCTCAGTCTAGTTCTGTAGGCTACACAATCATGGGGAAGACTGCTGACTTGACAGTTGTTCAAAAGACGACCATTGACACCTTGCACAAGGAGGGCAAGACACAAAAGGTCATTGCTAAAGAGGCTGGCTGTTCACAGAGCTCTGTGTCCAAGCACATTAATAGAGAGGCGAAGGGAAGGAAAAGATGTGGTAGAAAAAAGTGTACAAGCAATAGGGATAACTGCACCCTGGAGAGGATTGTGAAACAAAACCCATTCAAAAATGTGTGGGAGATTCACAAAGAGTGGACTGCAGCTGGAGTCAGTGCTTCAAGAACCACCACGCACAGACAAGGGTTTCAGCTGTCGCATTCCTTGTGTCAAGCCACTCTTGAACAAGAGACAGTGTCAGAAGCGTCTCGCCTGGGCTAAAGACAAAAAGGACTGCTGAGTGGTCCAAAGTTATGTTCTCTGATGAAAGTAAATTTTGCATTACCTTTGGAAATCAAGGTCCCAGAGTCTGGAGGAATAGAGGAGAGGCACAGAATCCACGTTGCTTGAGGTCCAGCGTAAAGTTTCCACAGTCAGTGATGGTTTGGAGTGCCATGTCATCTGCTGGTGTTGGTCCACTGTGTTTTCTGAGGTCCAAGGTCAACGCAGCCGTCTACCAGGAAGTTTTAGAGCACTTCATGCTTCCTGCTGCTGACCAATTTTATGGAAATGCAGATTTCATTTTCCAACAGGACTTGGCACCTGCACACAGTGCCAAAGCTACCAGTACCTGGTTTAAGGACCATGGTATCCCTGTTCTTAATTGGCCAGCAAACTCGCCTGACCTTAACCCCATAGAAAATCTATGGGGTATTGTGAAGAGGAAGATGCGATACGCCAGACCCAGCAATTCAGAAGAGCTGAAGGCCACTATCAGAGCAAACTGGGCTCTCATAACACCTGAGCAGTGCCACAGACTGATGGACTCCATGCCACGCCGCATTGCTGCAGTAAT
The DNA here is from genome assembly GCF_030014385.1 of Trichomycterus rosablanca. Taxonomy (NCBI): domain Eukaryota; kingdom Metazoa; phylum Chordata; class Actinopteri; order Siluriformes; family Trichomycteridae; genus Trichomycterus; species Trichomycterus rosablanca. The sequence goes on along the minus strand of NW_026946966.1, from coordinate 13,313 downwards.
CCAGGCAAAAGGAGCCCCAACTAAGTATTGAGTGCTGTACATGCTCATACTTTTCATGTTCATACTTTTCAGTTGGCCAACATTTCTAAAAATCCTTTTTTTGTATTGGTCTTAAGTAATATTCTAATTTTCTGAGATACTGAATTTGGGGTTTTCATTAGTTGTCAGTTATAATCATCAACATTAAAAGAAATAAACATTTGAAATATATCAGTCTGTGTGTAATGAATGAATATAATATACAAGTTTCACTTTTTGAATGGAATTACTGAAATAAATCAACTTTTTCATGATATTCTAATTTCATGACCAGCACCAGTACATTACACAAACACTGCACAAATACACACAGACACTACACATACACACAAAATCTACTCAAACACACTAAACTGAACACTACACAAACATACATCAACACTCAACAAACACTACATGTACATACAGAGACATCTCACAAACACGACTCATTCACATACAGTACACAGACACACACCAGCAACAAACAATCTAACAACAAACAAACCAATGAAGCTCTTTGAATTGTGTGTGTGTCTGTTAATGTGTGAATGTGTGTAAGAGTGTGTAAGTATGTGTGTGAGTATTTGTGTGTCTGTGTAAATGAGTGTTGGTATATGTTAGCGTGTGTGTGTGTTTCAGTGGTTTCTGTGACTAAATGATTGAGAAAATTTCCTGGATCAAAAATATACAGACAGCAGTTTAAATGATTGTTTTACTTGTTTTAACTTCATGACCTCTGAAGTGTGACAAATATGTAAAAATACAGATAACTGGGGGGGGGGGGTGCAAATACTTTTTTACTGCACTGTGTATGTTTGTGTGCTTGTGAGAAACTTACATTGTAGAAAATCTTCTCTGATTTCAGGTTCAGGAGGTGAAGTAATCCGGACTTTCTTCACTGCAGAAAGAATAACAGTACAATCACTAATCACAGTAAATACATAGTTACACCAGAAACGGTCACATGTATAGCCAGTAAGATGTTTGGCATGTTCTTCAAGTGTTTGTCTAAAGTGACCTTAAATCTGAGTAAATGACCAAGTGTGAGTGTATTTCATTCAGCCCTGGACTCACTGTGACCATGACAAGTACTGGGTTAATGAGTAAATGAATGATGATGTTAGATGTAAAATGTTCATGTTGGTGGATTTGATTGTTTTGTTTGATGTTTGAGTACCAAAGCATTTTGGAGACAATGTTACACTGAGGGCTTGAACTCACCTTCATCTGGTATCTTCTCACACTGCTCTTTCCAGAATTCTTCTACTTTCTCTATCAGCTGAGATACAGACTTTGTAACATCATCAAATGAGAGGAAAGGACTGATTGTGATAGCGGCTGATTCTGCAGATCCAGCAGGAGCCGAGAGAGACTGAAAATTCTACATCCAGACAGATAATGTTCACAGAGAAACAACAAGATGATGATGAATCACAAATGATGGACGACAGACATGAAGCATCAAGTTTCAAAGATTTTGAGTTTAGGGGACGTCAAGTTACAAGGTACCGCTGTAATTTATTACTTGGACTGGTGCAGCAATAATATAATTATGTTTAGTGCTGTTACCTGGAGGAAATGGACGGGATCCGCTGTGTGTGAAAGCTGTTCCAGTTCAGCACCTTTCCTCTTCAGCTCTACAATCTGCTGCTTCACCTGTTTCAGGATATTTTCAGCTCGACTTACTTCTGCTGTCTCTCGATCTCTGATCAGATCTTTTAGCTCACAGCATCTTCTGTTAATTGAGTTGATTAGTTTAGTACAGATCCTCTCAATGTTTTTCACTGCTGTCTGTGCAGAACACTGTTAAAAGATTCAGAAAGAGGAAATGTTTCTCTCTCAGATATTTGTACATCCTTCACATTCATATGTAGCCACTGGCCAGACTAAGACTTTCATCACTCATAGCTTGGTGATGGTGCTAAATGGCTTGATTTGTCCACATGATGCAGTATTTGATACTCTACTTCCCAAATATAAGAAAAAGTTCCAGTGTTCTACCTTATACCTTAAACTTCAGCACTTCTTCAGTGTTCATCATCATTTTAGTTTTTACTTCATTTATCAGCATGTTTTATTTCCTCACATATTTTTGATACAACACACCTGATCCTGTATGTCCTTAATTCAAAATGATATGTGTGGATTAAACCTAATAAACCCTAAAACACCATATATACTGTAAAATGTGCTGGTGGTAGCATACTGTTACAGAAATTCTTTTGAGTATCAGAAAACAGCAACCTGGACAGGACTGGGAAATTCAATTTAGTGATCTTCTCAAGTCTTTACCAGAAATCTTATACAGTATTTTATGTTTAAGCATCTTGATCCAAATCTGATGTTATTAACCTTATAATTATAAGCACAACCTCAAAATTGTTGTACAGCATCTATCGCCAACTAACCAGGGAGAATTTGAAGATTTTTTTTAATTCATGAACAAAAATGCTCCATCATTTACAAAGTTACCTGAGATATAAAATATCTAATTTTTAATGGAGATTGGTTTTATGGAGGAGAGTCGGACTTATCCTGAGAGCTTTTTGTTTATAAAACTTACCTTGTGAGACTTCACAGCGTTTATCAGCTCACAAAGTTCTTTCTCTCTGTTCTGGATTTGCTTCTTAAATTTTCTCTGGAGTAAAACAATAACAAAGTAAAATAATTCAGGATTTACTTGTACTGTGTATGAGCACCACATAAACAACATCAGTGTAAATGCTAATGAGTTGTTACTGCATAATATTTTTACCTGTTTCTCAGTTCTTTCTGCTGCAGCTGATATTGTATCATGTCCTTTATGATTGTCTAGCATACACAAAGTGCAGATACACTGCTGATCAGTATGACAATAAACCTCCAGCAGTTTATTATGTTGAGAGCAGATCTGATCTTGGAGTCGTCTTTTTGGATTTTTAAAAGCAGGAGATTCATAGTGAGGCTGAAGGTGACTTTCACAGAAAGAGGCCAAACACACCAGAAAGGATTTAACAGCTTTAGAATTTCTCTCTTTACAGTAATCACAATCCACATTGTCAGGTCCAAAAGGAAGGGAACCCTGCAATTCTCTCTTCTTCAGGTTCTCTACAACGTTTGCCAGAATAATGTTTTTCCTTACAACAGGTCTTGGAGTGAAAGTTTGTCTACACTGTGGACAGCTGTATGTTCCCTTATCATCCTCCTGATCCCAGCAGTTATTAATACACACCATACAGAAACTGTGTCCACATAGAATAGTTACTGGAACCTTCAGTGTTTCCAGACAGACTGAACAGCTGAACTCACCCCGAGTTACTGAATTTTTTGAATCGGCCATTTTTCTACACAGAAACACCAGTAAACACAGCAAGTTATTTAGAGCAGCTCAGACTCCCTGGTTTAGTTTGTGAGTGTCATGTTCAAAACAAGTGTATTTAAATCAAATCAACAATCTGAACTACATAAAGTAACAATACACAGTAATGTACAGAAGTGTGGAAATGTATAAACTCACCTGCGTTCATCAACTTCAATTATCAACAAAACTACAAACACAGACACGGAACAGATCCGCACTCGAACAGAACAGGTTATACTTATGTACTTTACATAACAGTCACATGACGGGTACCGTCCCAATATAACTTGAAAACACACCTTAAGTGAACTAATTCTAAACTAGCACGCACGTTAACACCCCCAACTTGCTCTCATGTTACATGCATCACATATTTCAACATGTAACATTCCAAAAATACTCTAAACTAAAAATACTCTAAACTTTTGTAACTTCACCTTTGTTGCAGGTTTTGTCATTACATCAGCATCATATTTTCTGTTGAACAAAATAAGTGTTTTACTGTAGTAAGAATGAAAGTATCAGCTGATTTTTGTCTCATTGTGTAGCTTTGATGAAGAAAAAGCCGCTGGGTCAGTGTGTAACAGGAGGTTTGGAGTGAAGGTGGGTGTGTGTGGATAAAAGTTTACAGCACCTGGTACCCCCAGGCGGTCTCCCATCCAAGTACTAACCAGGCCCAACCCTGCTTAGCTTCCGAGATCGGGTGTTTTTTTTTTTTTTTTTCTTGGGGCTTAAGAAAAAATGAAAAGCTTACAGCACTCAGTATTCCCAGGCGGTCTCCCATCTAGGTACTGACTGAGCCCAACCTTTTTTTTTTTTTTTTTTTTTTTTTTTTTTATTACATTTTCATCATTACATTTCAATACATTAAATATTAATACATTTAAAAGGGCTTTGTTACAATAACCATGAAAAAAAAAAAAATTCTAAAAAAAATTCATTTCCTTACATATTCATATTTTACAGTATATCGTGTTCTTCATGACAATCCGGTAAAACCACATTACATTCTTTACCATTGAAAATAATAAAGGGATTAACCAATACCAATTCTTCAAAATCAATTAATTTTGATTCATTATAAAAATAATAGTATAAGTCTTTAAAAGTGTTTTGAAGTTTTTGCTTAAATATCTGACACATTGGTACAACAGCTCCTCTTTGTTTAGTTATTATTTTACGTACATATATTGAGTATCTTGCCACTGACAAAATAAGGTTTAAAACAAATTTTTTATCTGATTTAGTCTCATATCCAAACAGTACTAGGGTTTCCCATGCAGGTTGTTCCTCTTTTATGTCCTCTAAAAAATTTGTTGTTATTATTTTTAACTTTGTAATGAAACATTTTAGTTCGTCACAATAAAAAAACATATGCTTTAGACCTTCATCCTCTTTAAAACATATTTTGCATGTTGGGGTTTCTGACAAGTTTATTTTATATAATCTTAATTCGTTAAAAATTTTATTGTGTTTTAGTAAAAAATCTAAATTTTGCAGCTGTAAGTTTTTATAGTTTTGGTATGTGTTTTTCCAAATGCTTTTAACATCTAAATCCGGGTACAACCTGCTCCAGTATGCATTGGCTTTTGGTTGTTCTGATATTTGTTGCCGCCCCTTCCAATCCAAAATTATAGGCTAGAACCACCAGAATGTGAAAAGATGTTTATCTGTTTCAGAAGGGTCAAATTATTGGCATGCATTAAGCAGAGAAAACATCTAAGGAGAAGCTGAAACTACTTAAATCGGATTAAGAACTGTCCAACGCATTATTAGTTTGTCACCAGCTTGTCACCAGCTTGTGATTCTTATAAGCAGGAATTTGATAATGAGGCTGAAGGTGAGTTTCACAGAAAGAGGCCAAACACATCAGACAGGATTTTACTGCTTTGGATTTTCTCTCTGTACAGTAATCACACTCCACATCTTCAGGTCCAGAAGGAAGGGAACATTGGGCTTTACTCTTCTTCAGGTCCTCTATAACTTTTGCCAGAATAATGTTTTTCCTCACGCGTCATTTCCGGGGCCAAACGAACCTTATCGCAAACGCAAACAACTATGGCTAAACCTGTGAACCTTTTTATATATATATTGTAAGATCCATATTGCACTAATTGTAATGATCTATGTTTATTGTCATAAATATTTTCTGTTTGGTTAAAGAATACTTATTTGAGGTGACTTGGTATTTCAGCTATTGATGATTTTTCCTGGTAATCAGTGTATTCATTAGTCCTCTTCGGTGGAGCCTGCGGGGGGCAGAATTGTACTGACTCTATATACCGACGATATTTATCAAATATACGGAAAGAAAGAGGACGTGGAGCAACAGATTTATGATCGTAGTTTTGTTTGTTATACGCCAATTGCGAACATAGTGAGTTTTTATAAGAAACTTGGATTAACGGATAAGTCAATGTAAGAAGAAAGTTAAAATAAATTCTGTTTGTGGAAAACTTAAGGAACTCGTGTTGCTGTCGTTGGAAATTGGATTTACAAACATTACCCGAGTCATAAATGTCTAGTCCTTCTTAATAGCTGTCTGGACGAGAAAAGGTCTTATTATATACATATATTATATATATATATATATATATTAGAAACATACATTAAGATACAAATAAGACAAGATGTGCAGTACACTAGTGCACTTCAGGTAATCAGAATATCATGAAAAGTTCATGTCATTATTTCATTTCATGTCACCTCATCAAGAGGTAAGCGGTCATATTTTTAATTCATTGTAAAAACAAGTAGATTCCTTTTAATATTAATAACAATTTATGTAATCAAGATTATTCCATTAAATAACAATCTAAATTCAAATGGAAATGAGCTTAGATGACATTTAAGTTGACTTTAAATTTAAAGTTAAATCATAATGTCCAGTTATTACCAACCCTTTTTTTCAAAGCCTGAAATGGTATTCCAAATACAATTTGTAGCAAGAAATTTATTACAGTTTATTTATGTATTTATTTTTTAACTGATATATTTATATATAAGCGAGACGCTTTTACCGTAGTAATGTTTAGTATAAGCACATCTTCACAAACAACATGGGGGCTGATTTGACTGAGCATTTCGAAGTGGAGGCTAGAACGCAGTTTCGGCTCGACAAGGAGGGACGATGGTGGCGCCATCCAATCAGGAAACGTTCCATCTCAAAGTTTACATACACTTGGAAAGAATTTGTGTTTCAGTGTAGTACTCAAATTTTAATGATTATTGCAGCTGTTTTTCTCCACCATCCCTTTTTTTGTTACCAGAATGATGAATTGTGGATATCTGTGTGTGACTGGTTAGAGGAACTCCACTGAGGTGCCGCCCTTGTTGATCCACACAGCTGTATGAGAAGTGTAGAACACGGATGACCAGGATCAACAAGCCTCAAAATCTTATAACATTAAATAATAAATAAATAAACTCACTGAATATATGAAGGTGCATGGATGTTCATTTTCACAATAGCTGATTGCTACAACTTACAATTTCTTTAATAATAATTATTGCAGTAATCTGTCTTTTTCATCATTTTGTTTTTAATATTCTGTGTATAACGTCAATTTTATGTACGTCTACTATAAACCTAATGGTCTAAACTACTAAATGTGGCTATATTAGACTTTTACTGTAACATTTACATGTATAACTTAACAAAAAAGATATAATGTAATGAGCTAATCAACTTTCAAAACTATATAAAAGTCCAGAATTTGGCTTAAAAGTTTTGAAATGTCCAGTTCTCCAGAAGTGTAGCATGAACAAATATTGATTTAAATTAAAATGCATTGAAAACAATTGCAGGATAAGGCATGACAATAATATGTGTTTGTGTTTTATTTAAAATCAAACTGAATGATAAATTATTTCCTCCAATAAATCAGCGTTCTGTCCAGCGTGTATTTCTGAATTACATTCAGTCTTACCTATTAAAGACGGACCCACCGTGACCCTGACCAGGTGATAAAAAGAAAAAAACTGTATGCTGTCCTTTCCATCTCTCTCTCTCTCTCTCTCTCTCTCTCTCTCTCTCTCTCTCTCTCTCTTTCTCCTTTAGTTCAGCAGAAGTCAGAAGTGAAACTGATCTGATCCTGTTCTGTTCTCTCTCTCTCTCTCTCTCTCTCTCTCTCTTTGTGTTGCATGCTGGGAGTTTTTCGGTGTGGCGCAGGGTAGAGTGCTTGTTTGAGCGTGGTGTGAGAGCGATTGTCAAAAATTTTCTAAAATCTATTTTTTGTTTTTTTTCAGATCCTTTGAACTTCTTCTTTTAAGCACATAATAAATAAAACAATTATTTAATAAACAAACGCAATTCCTCCCGTTTGATTTCAAACTTTACCTGTTTGTTTGGAGTAAGAGCTGCTGATCCCCGGGTGGGGTGGGGATGGCGGCGCACCTGAGTAGTGGTGCCCAGCCACTCTCACTCCGTCACGGCATAAAATGCGAAACAAGCCCTGAGGTGTCAGACAATAAAGATGTTCATGAAAATGTTAAAAATATGAACGAAATTGATGACATAGATAGTGTTGTGCTAAGTCATGAGAGGGAACAAACGGTGGTACTGTCTGGTGAAGTAAGTAACATGGAACAGAATGTAGAAAATGAAGAATTAACTGTGGAAAAACACAAAATGTGTGGAGTCAGTGAGGATGCTGGGATGGTAGGGGAATCGCTGGCTGCTCTAATTGCACAGGATAGTGTTTTTAACAATGACAAAGATGATGATACGTTTTCTGATATCTCTGAGATATCTCAAACTGGTGGAGATCAGCAGCTCTATACCCTTAACGAAATTAACTATTTCCTAGATGAGACTTTTGGTAAGTCTGTGGAAGTGGCTAGTTTCTTCCCAGATACAAAAAATGTTTTAGCAACAGTAGCAAAAATAAGAAAAACTGCAACTTTTGACGAGCTAAGTCAACAAAAAAGGTACAGACTTAGAAAATTGATTACGAAATTGCGGAGGGGAAAAACCCCTTTAAAAAACAATTACGGTAAATAAATTTTGAATTAAAAAAAAAAAAAAAAAAAAAAAAAAAAAAATATATATATATATATATATATATACAGTATATACTGTATATATATATGGCACATATGGGCTCCCTGCAGTACTGTCTTTTTTCTCTTTTTCTATACGTTCTTTTTTTCCATTTTTCCTTCTCCCCTTCCTTTTCTATGGAATTGTTAAAGATAGGATCACTAAATATTAATGGAGGCAGGGATAGACTCAAAAAAGCACAAATAATGGAAATGATCAATCAAAAGCACATGGATGTAATTTTTTTTACAAGAAACCCATAGTGATAAATTAAATGAAAGTGAAATAAGAATGTGGTGGGAGGGGAGTTCTTTCTTAAGCCATGGGTCAAGTCTGAGTGCAGGAGTGGCAATACTTTTTTCAAAAAAGTTAATAGTATCCCAGACACTTGTTGTTGAAATAGAAATTGGTAGAGTCTTAATGGTTAAAGCCAAAATAAGAAACACAGAGTTTACTTTTATAAATGTCTATGCCCCCAATGGGGGGGGGGGGGGGGGGGGAGAGAGAGAGAATAAGTTTGTTTTATACATTGAGGGACTTCCTAAAAGATATTATTAATTAAAGTTTTGTGATTGTGGGAGGAGACTAGAACTGCACTACAGATTTTATTTTGGACAGAAATGCGGAAGAGCCTCATTCAGTCCTCCATAGTACTGAATCAAATAACAAGCAACTGGAGTTGACAGATGTATGGAGAGATAAAAAATCCACATACAAAACAGTACACTTGGATAAAAATCTCTGGGGACAAAATAAGTGCAGCTAGACTTGACAGATTTTATATTAGAAAAGCAAATAGAAACCAGGGCCCGTATGTATCAAACTTCTTAGCGTGGAATTTTGGACTTAAGTGCTGAAAAATTCTTAGATTTGCTCCTAATCACCGAGTTAAGTGTAAGTGGCAGTTATCAAAACTCTGAAGTCTAAGAATCACTCTTACTCTCCTGAAAAGTTAAGACTGCTCCAGAGGTCTCTTAAGTTGTTAAGAGTCACCACCGGGGGGCAGAGATGGCACTTAGAAGACAGAGATGCGTGCGAACCTTCCAAGAGCGGAAGAATGTCTTTGAAATGTTTGATGACTTTCAGTTAATTAAACGATATAGACTGGACAGAGCAGGAATCATATTTGTCACTGACTTAGTGAGAGATGTCATCTCACCATCAACTACACGCAGCAACGCCATCCCAGCTGAATTAAAAGTAGTGCTGATGCTTCGTTTTCTTGCTACAGGAAAAATGCAGCAGTGTAGTGCTGATGATTTGGGACCATCCCAACCAACAATTAGCCGAGTTGTCATGCAAACAATTATGGCACTTACAGCGCAACACATTGTCACCCGTTTTATTGACTTTCCAACAACACCCCGTGTCATCCAACAGAAGCAAACCCAGTTTATGCAGATAGCTGGATTTCCAGGAGTTGTAGGTGCAATTGGTGGCACTCACATAAAGATCATTGCTCCCAGCATTAATGAGGATGTTTATGTGAACAGAAAGAGGTACCACAGCATCAACACTCAAGTTGTGTTTGATGCAGAATACAACATTTTAGATGTTGTACCCAAATGGCCTGGGTCAACCCATGACGCTCGGATTTTCACTGAAAGCGGCCTGAACAAACTCTTTGAAACAGGACTTGTGCCACCCGGATGTCATCTTTTAGGTGATAAAGGATATCCCTTATGCAGGTGGCTGCTCACACCGTTTTCCAGAGCAGTGACGGAAGCCCAAATCGACTACAATAGGTATGTCTACTATGTTATCCATATGTATTTTCTTTTTGCATAATCCTAATTTAGGCTATAGCTAATTAGTTTTCGTGAAATCATCTCACAGGGCACACCGTTCTACACGAAGTGTGGTAGAAAGAGGGATTGGCCAGTGAAAGCGCAGATTCCACATTTTACATTCTGAAATTCGGCACAGTCCGGAAAAAGTGTGCCGAATCATAATGGCATGTGCAATTCTGCATAATATTTGTAAGAAGCGCAACATCCCTTCCCCCCCAACACTGGAGAACCGTGATGACGGTGATGAAGATGGAGATGAGAGCACCCCTGCCAGCACACGTGATGCGACAGGCTACAGACAACACTTTGCAATCCTTCATTTTAGGTACAGATTTCAATTTTATGTATAAATATGCACAATAATTAGGCATCAAGATAAGCATGGCTTTACATTTTTATTGTTCTTCCTTTCGTTTTTTTAGCGCTAGACTATAATATTCATACTGCAATTTCAATACTTTAATTTGTAGCTTTAACTTTTGCCTTTTCAGTTCCTGTATGTCATTCGGGAGTGAGTCCTCTACCAGACCTCCTTCAGACGCCCACTCTTCCTCTGGCCAGTCATGACTTGAGGTGTTTGGAAGCTCGGTCAAAAACGGAGGAGCAGATGGAGAATCTGTGCTCAAGCCAGCAGGGTCCATAGCACGAGCAGCTTCTTCATTACCAACGATGCAATAAATTTGAAGTGATAATTAGCATCACAGTGTTTGTGTGAAAATGTAAATAAATGACTAAAAAAACTTGCCTTTGAGATAGGTTTTCAAATTTCAATAATGCAGGATCCTGACCCCCGTCCACACCACAAATCACTGCACTGTCTTCCCCGAGGATACGCTGTACCACTTCACAAACTGCGCTAAGAGGCTTTCCCGGTGGTCCACCGCCTGAATGTGATTCAGTTAGAATGTATACAGTCTCCAAAATAAATCAGAGAAAATATATGAAAACAAAAGAAAGAATGGAAAATTATACATACCAGTGCGTGTCATATAGGACTTATAGGCGGATATTTCTGTGCGGCTTTTTGACAGAATATTATACCATTTCTTTTCACAGTCAGATGGTGAGCGAATGCAGGCAACATGAGATGCAGTCATAAGTCGTGAGATTTCCTCCCAAGCATTTTTTTTGTCCGCACTAGTTAGTGTGGGACTGAACTTCCCTTTTATAATATTTTTTCGTTCTTCTATTAACTCTACAAGTGTAAGTGTTTCCTCCTCTCTCCAGTTCGGTTTCCTTTTACAATCCATGGCTTTAGTGATCACAGCATCAATGAAAGCTTTTAAATGCACATGACAAATTGTTTAATCAGCCTAGCACCTGTTTAAATTTGTCACCAACAAATAAATGATTGCAACAACATGAAGACTTGTTTTTATTCGGATTATTTATTAACAACGTGAATACAGTGTTTTATTTCAGACATTCTTCACAAAAATAATAATTGCACCATTCTTAAGTTAACTGTGAAAGTATTTCAACATTTTTAAAACTTTGATCTTGACATTTCTCAGGAAATAATCTTAAACTTGAAATCCGATGCAGTGATTGGTTCTTGCCGGGGGTTTGGAAATGACGTCATCCCAGAATCAGCTTTGCGGCACTGACAGGTGTCGTAAATTAGCTCTTAGACTGACACTTAAGAATTACTCCTACACTTCGCTTAAAGTGAGACTGAGAGGCTTAATAAATAATTTTTAGTCTCAGCTTTTAACTAAGAATAATTTTAGACTTAAGTCCATTCTTAGCAGCATTCTTAGGAGAAATTTTAAGAAGTTTGATACATACGGGCCCAGGTTTTTAAGGTTTCAATTCATCCTAGTGGTTTCTCTGATCATCATTTAGTTATTATAAATGTCTGTCTGTTTGAAAAAAGACCCCCTAGAGTTTACTGGCGATTTAATGTCAGACTTTTGCATGATGATATGTTCTGTTTTAATTTCAAATTTTTTTGGGAAAAATGGAGAAGAAAAAAGCAAGAATTTCATAGTTTAACCTCATGGTGGGAAGAAGGAAAAACACAAATTAAAGTATATTGCGAAGAGTTTACTGCCCACTCAAAAGCAATAGAAAACACTTTCATAAAAAACCTAGAAGGAGAGCTGCTAAAACTGGAGGACGAAATATTAAACAAAAATTGCACAAGTATCAAGACAAAACTTCAAAATAAAAAATGTTTGTTAAGTTCTTACCTGCAAAAGCAAGTGAAAAGTGCTTTGATTAAGTCAAAGATTACTAGCATTAAAGATATGGATGCTCCAAGTAAATTTTTTTTAACTTGCAAAGAAAAATAAGACCTCAAAACTTCATGCTATATCTACAGCATCCAGACAGAAGTATAGTAACCGAGCCAGGTAAAATGAGAAAAATTGCTAAAGAATTTTACACAGAACTTTTTAGTGCAGAAACATGTGATCCATCCTGTGCAGAAGAACTACACAAAGACCTGCCAAAAATAAGTGCAGCTCAGCGAGAAGCCCTGGATGAAGAGCTGGACCCGAGTGAACTCACTGCAGCTGTAAAACAATTGGGATCAGGACGGGCACCAGGCATCGATGGGCTTCCAGCTGATTTTTATAAACATTTCTGGAATATTTTAGCGGAGGACCTGTTTGAGGTTTATAAATGTTCCCTGGCAAACGGATCTTTACCAATGAGCTGCACAAGAGCAGTTTTATCTTTGCTTCCAAAGAAAGGGGACTTGGGGCTTTTGAAGAACTGGAGACCTGTCTCAATTTTATGTACAGACTATAAGATTTTATCAAAATGCCTTTCTAACAGACTGAAAGAATACCTGAATACAATAATACATGAAAGTCAAACATATTGTATACCAGATCGTAGCATCATGGACAACTTATTTCTTGCACGAGATGTTATTGACCTTTGTAACTTGAACTCCTTTGAATTGGAGCTTTTATCTATAGACCAGGAGAAGGCTTTTGATGAGTAGATCATTCCTATCTTTTTAACACTCTTAAAAGTTTTGGAATAGGCAATGGTTTTATATCGTGGGTTAAACTTTTACATACAGACGCTTCATTGATGTTAAATGTTGGAGGAGGGCTAAGCAGTCCTCTGAAAATGAAGAGAGGTATAAGACAGGGATGCCCACTATCTG
>NW_026946965.1:145000-148195 GCF_030014385.1 Trichomycterus rosablanca | reverse complement strand
TGTGTGTGTGTGTGTGTATGTATGTGTGTGTGTGTGTGTATGTGTGTATGTGTGTGTGTGTGTGTGTGTGTATGTGTGTGTGTGTGTGTGTGTGTGTTGTCAGTGGGATCTGGTTTGCACCCTGCGCCCGCTCAAACAAATGAGTCAGACCATCTACATGGGCGGAGTCCTGACGGGGGCCGTTATATTCGGGGGGCTTTCAGACAGGTGAGCAAAACACTGAACATTTAACCTACAGCAGTTCAGTCCTGATCATTTAACCTACAGCAGTTCAGTCCTGATCATTTAACCTACAGCAGTTCAGTCCTGATCATTTAACCTACAGCAGTTCAGTCCTGATCATTTAACCTACAGCAGTTCAGTCCTGATCATTTAACCTACATCAGTTCAGTCCTGATCATTTAACCTACATCAGTTCAGTCCTGATCATTTAACCTACATCAGTTCAGTCCTGATCATTTAACCTACAGCAGTTCAGTCCTGATCATTTAACCTACAGCAGTTCAGTCCTGATCATTTAACCTACAGCAGTTCAGACCTGATCATTTAACCTACATCAGTTCAGTCCTGATCATTTAACCCACAGCAGTTCAGTCCTGATCATTTAACCTACAGCAGTTCAGTCCTGATCATTTAACCTACAGCAGTTCAGTCCTGATCACTTAACCTACAGCAGTTCAGTCCTGATCATTTAACCTACAGCAGTTCAGTCCTGATCATTTAACCTACAGCAGTTCAGTCCTGATCATTTAACCTACAGCAGTTCAGTCCTGATCATTTAACCTACAGCAGTTCAGTCCTGATCATTTAACCCACAGCAGTTCAGTCCTGATCATTTAACCCACAGCAGTTCAGTCCTGATCATTTAACCCACAGCAGTTCAGTCCTGATCATTTAACCCACAGCAGTTCAGTCCTGATCATTTAACCTACAGCAGTTCAGTCCTGATCATTTAACCTACAGCAGTTCAGTCCTGATCACTTAACCTACAGCAGTTCAGTCCTGATCATTTAACCTACAGCAGTTCAGTCCTGATCATTTAACCCACAGCAGTTCAGTCCTGATCATTTAACCCACAGCAGTTCAGTCCTGATCACTTAACCCACAGCAGTTCAGTCCTGATCACTTAACCTACAGCAGTTCAGTCCCGATCACTTAACCTACAGCAGTTCAGTCCTGATCATTTAACCTACAGCAGTTCAGTCCTGTTCTGATCAGTTTAGTAGGTGGTGAGTGTAGAACTCCGCCCGTGGCCCCTGCAGGTTGGGGGCGGAACCGTTTCTCACCTGTTTATTATTTGTTGTTTGGCAGGTTCGGGAGGAAGCGGTTACTCACCTGGTCTTATTTCCAGTTGGCGGTGTTGGGAAGCTTCACCGCTCTCTCTCCATCCTACCTGTCCTACTGCACCTTCCGCTTCCTCACGGGCATGGCCGTGTCCGGGATCATCCTGAACACCGTCTCGCTCAGTGAGTAGCACCGCCGGCCGGGTTCACCCAAATAAATACCACAAATGAAACCAAACTGCTCAAGACGTTTCATTTTATACCTCAAGTCTTTATATAACACAAAACACACAAACACAAGCAGGTGTTTCATCTTTTATCATTTTATTTCTGCATTTTTTCTCCTTTTCTCCTGGTTTAGTCATAGCCGAGTCTCATTTCCCTCTCAGCTATTTGTGTTTGCATTATTTCTGACGGCTAACAGCAGAACGTTTTTCACTTTCTTCCTGTCCAGAGATTTCTGATGATGCTCAGGAACTTTGAGTCTTTGTTTTCTCGTGTGTGGCAGTAGGGGGCGCTACAGCAGGACTGAGCTCAGAACTCTCCTTGCTCTTGTCGATGTAATTTCATGATGCTAGCACTGAATGCTAACGTGTGTGTCCAGAGGTGGAGTGGATTCCTACGAAGAGCCGGACGCTGGTGGGCACCATCTCCTCCTTCTTCTTCACCGTGGGTCAGGGGATCCTGGCCGGGGTGGCGTACGCCCTGAAGGACTGGAGGAAGCTTCACGTCGCCGTCTCTGCGCCCTTCTTCATCTTCTTCCTCTACAGCTGGTCAGTCACGCGCTAACTTTCAGTCATGCTAATACAGGCGGGCGTGGCCAGACACACAAGTGTGAAAAATATCTCCTCTTTATCTATGTTGTTATTGACAAAATATGGACAAAAGTGTAACTCCGGGTGTTTTTGGGGGGGTGTAACTCCGGGTGATTTTGGGGGGTGTAACTCCGGGTGTTTTTGGGGGGGTGTAACTCCGGGTGTTTTTTTGGGGGGGGGGGGGGGGGGGGGGGTGTAACTCCGGGTGTTTATTGGGGGGGTGTAACTCCGGGTTATTTTGGGGGGTGTAACTCCGGGTGTTTTTGGGGGGGGGTGTAACTCCGGGTGTTTATTGGGGGGGTGTAACTCCGGGTGTTTTTGGGGGGGGTGTAACTCCGGGTGTTTTTTTTTGGGGGGGGGGGGGGGGGGTAACTCCGGGTGTTTATTGGGGGGTGTAACTTTGGGTGTTTATTGGGGGGTGTAACTCCGGGTGTTTTTGGGGGGATGTAACTCTGGGTGTTTTTGGGGGGGGGGGTGTAAATCCGGGTGATTTTAAGGGGGTGTAACTCCGGGTGGTTTTGGGGGGGTGTAACTCCGGGTGTTTTGGAGAGGGGGTGTAAATCCGGGTGGTTTTGGGGGGTGTAACTCCGGGTGTTTTTGGGGGGGTGTAAATCCGGGTGGTTTTGGGGGGGTGTAACTCCGGGTGTTTATTGGGGGGTGTAACTTTGGGTGTTTTTGGGGGGGTGGGTGTAACTCTGGGTGGTTTTGGGGGGGTGTAACTCCGGGTGTTTTGGGGGCGGTGTAAATCCGGGTGGTTTTGGGGGGTGTAACTTCCGGGTGTTTTTGGGGTGGTGTAACTCCGGGTGATTTTGGGAGGTGTAATTTAGGGTGTTTTGGGGGGGGTGTAAATCCGGGTGGTTTTGGGGGGTGTAACTTCCGGGTGTTTTTGGGGGGGTGTAACTCCGGGTGTTTATTGGGGGTGTAACTTTGGGTGTTTTTGGGGGGGGTGTAACTCCGGGTGTTTATTGGGGGGGGGTGTAAATCCGGGTGGTTTTGGGGGGTGTAACTTCCGGGTGTTTTTGGGGGGGTGTAACTCCGGGTGATTTTGGGGGGTGTAACTCAGGGTGTTTTGGGGGGGGGTGTAAATCCGGGTGGTT